>NW_023597054.1:2017825-2020325 GCF_011947565.3 Pollicipes pollicipes
AGCGTGTGGCCTCAACTGGCCCGCTGTGCTGGGGCCGACCATAGCGGCAGTGGCTGCTCAGATAGGGACTGCTCGGACAGATCAGCCTCCTCGGGCCGTTGGGTGCTTGCGGACGTCGGTCGTCATTACCGACGGCGCGCTTTGTTCACATTTCTCTTGCGATACACCAATGAGCTCGCGAGGTCGCTATTATATCTATACATGGGGCAGTGATCACATGCTTCGTCGCATGGTAGCGAAGATACTGGGTTTGGCGGCCACACATATCTGGTTCTTTATGTATTCTTCCGAGCTGTCTGACATGATCCTATCCTTTTTTAGGTTTGTTTTTGCTCATACGGAGCAATGGTCATTGAAAGCAATGTCGGGGTGTCGTGTTGCGGGCGATGCGTGGTCACTGCGACAGCGGCCGCCTGTGGCTGGCCACTTACAGCTCAGGGCTGATGGGGCGGCGAGATGCACCAGCCGGCCGGGAACAGGTCAGGTCAGCTGGGACCGGATGAGACAGCGGCCCGGTGGTCGGGCTCCGGTGGCCGCGTGGCCATGCTGGGTTGCGGCCGGGTGCGGGGCTCGACTCCCCTCGCTGCCCGTCCGATCCGCCGGGGTGAGACGCGAGCGACGGCCCATATCCTCAGCTGCTGGGTGCACTGTGAGCACCCCCGATAACAACAGTCGGAAAGCCAGGCATGGGAGCCCGGCCGGCTGTATGGCCGTCAGTGGCGGCCAGGGTCCGACGTGCGTATCGAGTGCCGGTGCAGCCCGGCACGGCACTGCAGCCCATGCTGCCGCTGACGCCCACGGCTGGCGTACAGCTCGCCAGTAGCCGAGCGTGGCCAGGGCGGCGAGGAGCACAGGACGCCGGTGTAACCCGAGCTTGCCGTGCAGTGAGCCACTGCAAAGGATGACCTCGAGCTCTGTAATAGGTTAGTGGGGACAGATTGGCACCCACGTGAAACTTCAGGGACCAGCAACCCTGCCGGCACGTGAGCTCCTGCTCCCTCTCCCTGTTACCCGTCCATCCAGGGGATGTTATGGGCGAATGGTCAGAGTATCGGACTTTGACAGTGGGTGGGCCACGCTGGGACCCCCGGCTACACCATGGCCGTTGAGGCGTTAGCATGATAATTGCAGTCGCTGATGATCCGTAAAAGATCGTAAAGACATGCGTTGTAATCCTTTGTATCTGTGTTTTTGTGCTTTTTTGGCAAACAACTCTCATGGCGCCGTCTTACAGCGTCTGATCCTCGTTGCGGGGGTCGTGTCGGGTCCCAACACTTCACTGGAGTCAGTGTATCCGGGGGCACGTGCTCCCGGGAAGGAAGGGGGGGGGGGGCTCTTCGTGGGTCGTTGACGCTGGTCTGCACTGCCTGCTTCAGTTCGGATGTGATATTGGGGGTAATGGCTCCCGTTTAGTTGGCACGTGCAACATGTTTGCTTTTCTGAGGGCTCTTCGGTGTTGTAGCCAAATACTTGTTTGTTGAAGCCATGTGACCGCAGGTGGTGGCACCTCCCAAGCTCCAGTCACCTATCTTCAGCTCGCTCTCACGCGGCGTGCCTCACTCTAGGCAAGGCCCTGGTGGTGGTTAACACTAGGTCTTGATTCGTTTTGCATACCTCTAAGTGCGGCGAAACTCTTAAAATCATACATCGTATGTATTTGCAGAGAGCTGCTATCATTGTAACCATTATGCTTGCTTGGTGCCGTGCTGTGCTCATCGTGTTATGAAGCTTGTGGAGTGGCGAGCTTTTTGGACATGTTTGTAATGTTGAAAAAATCAGGCTCGCCCTGCTGTTCTTTTTCCTGAAAGGAAATGTTCCGCATTCGAAAATGTTGAGGCAAGGACAAGCATTCGATATGATGGAATAAACTCATTAGTGACCATCAGTAGGCCTTAGGTGCAAAAACACCGCTCTAGAAATGTCGCCTATTAGTAAGTTATCTCCTCAATACGTCAATGTTTCATTGCGTCATGGAACGCTTGTATGTGTCAGGGTCGCTCCCAGATGGCCGTGTCAGAAATTGCCACTAGCGGACGGGGTGATACACTGGTAGTAGTCGTGCCTGCCCAAAGTGGCTTACTGAATGGCGCGAGTTCGTGGAGCCCGGATATTGTTGAGTGTTTCTTTTGACCCTTTATTGTGGCGTTTTTGTATATTGGGCCGTGATGTTATCTTTTTTGGTGGCACTCACTGGTTATTGCGTTGTTCTCAAATTATTTATTCATATATATATATATATATATATATATATATATATATATATGTATATATATACACATATACACACATACACACACACACACACACACACACACACACACCCACACACACACACACACCCACAACACCACACACACCACACACACACACACACACACACACCCCACACACACACCCACACACACACACACACACACACACACACACACACCACACACACCACACCACACACACACACACACACACACACACACACACACACACACACACACACACACAC
>NW_023597054.1:2022356-2109856 GCF_011947565.3 Pollicipes pollicipes
AAACATTGGAAGCATTCATTTAAGCCCGTCATTCATCCTTGCTCGTTTACGGTGCTGTTTTTTGGTGTTTATCGTTGGAGTGCATGCCTGCCTCACTGATGTCGCATTATGTCATGTTTTCCTGTTGAGTAGTTATCGGTTGTTCTTGGTTTGGGTGTTTTGTTTTGTATTGACGTGTTTGTTAAGCCTGCCCATGTTCCCACAGAGCCGGCTGCCGAAGAACCACCACCGTGCCCAGCCTGTGTCTCCCCGACGACTACTCGCCTATGGAGTACGGTAAGCGTGCCTGATGATACTATTTCTTTCCATGTTTTAACCGTGTCTGGTAGCAGTACATTGACTTACTATTGTGTGCATGCTCATTGAGGTATGCGTATTGTACGTTGTGGGTGCGTTAGACAATTGGGAAGTTGTCAAAAAAGGAAGGGGTCGTTTGATGCGCTGCTGTTTTCATGTTATAGTCATTGCCCTTAAAGTAGTTGCTCTATGTTTTCGACGTTTATTCCGTTTTCCGGTATGCGTCTAGTCAGCCTTTCATTTTGCAAGACATCCGATGGCCGACACTTATGGCACATGTGATATGTTTTCATCTAAAGAGGTTACTGATCATCCATTGTTGGCTGGTATGCTTTTTTTAGTTGCTTCATAAGCGTGCCTATTTGCTCACAGAGCCGGCTGCTGACGAACGGCCGCCGCCCGTCCACCTGGTCGCCCCCGTGTTTGACGACTCTCCCATTGAGCACGGTAAACGTGTCCAATGGCGTCATTACTTTAAGTTTGTCCTAGCTGTCTATTGTAGAATTTGACATGCAGTTGTTATTGTCATTATGTATGCATGTTTTAATTGTCCTAGCCGTTTGCGCCTGCGGACGTCGGTCGTCATTACTGCCGGCGCGCTTTGTTCGCATTTCTCTTGCGATACACCAGTGAGCTCGCGAGGGTCGCTATTCTATCTATACATGGGGCAGTGATCGCATGCGTCGTCGCATAGAACGAACATACTGGGTTTGGAGAGCATTCGTCTCCTTCGTGCGGCGTGAAGTGTAACAGAGTTCAGTTGTTTAGAAATAGACAGCTTGAGGAGGATCTATGTGTAATATCTGTGGCCAGTTCCGATCGTTTGAAGGCAGCACAATGTAAGCCCGAACGGCACATATTTTGTGGCTTTGGAATTCTGGCCATAAGCCAATATTCAAGGCGGCACGAGCACGAGCCACATTGACGTGGCTTGTTAAGTCCTTGATGTAGCTAAGCGTGCCAGTGCAGCGGTCATTTTCACACACGTGATCCGACGTGACTGATGAGGGGCCACATGTAACGATGTCGTTTATTGATGGCTAAGTAAGTTCACGTATAGTTCAAGACATGTACAGTTTCGTAATCTACAGTATTGTGTCATGTTTTGTGATTGATATTACAGCACGGTTCGATCCCTTTGATGTTGTTTGGTCTGTTAGAGAGAACTGAGAGGTTTTGTGGTCAGGAAAGCAGTGAAGGTGTGCTCTTCGACTCACAGTTGCCTGACCCCTAGCATGTGCATTCTTGGGATTACGTTCATTACGATCACGAAATCAAAATTGTTTTGTTTTCCGCCGAAATCGAAACGCCTGTAGGCGGTTAAACCTTCAATTTAAAGTGATGTTATTGGGCTGCACAAAGCATTTCACTGACGGGCGTGGTTGGCAACTTCCCTGTCAGGTGATGTGGGAGTCCACAAATCATTGTGATATAGCGGACAGAGGTCTGCGATGCACGGGGCATCTTCTCGGTACTAATCTAAGGACTACCAATGCAGCGGCGTCCAAGCTTAAGGTCACGGGTCATTTGATGACCTCACGTTGTAAGCTGGGGGCGTGATTGCGTGCATAGACCAGACCCGGGTTACCCTCGGGGAATCATTGATGTAGAGGTCTGCGCGCAGATTGCTGGCGATCGATTTGACGACCGCAGAGTCAATTCGAGAGGTCACCCAACTCCTGCAGCAGGTTAAGCAACGCATGACATTGCGTAGCAGGTTAGGAAACGCATGACATTACGTAGCAGGTAAGGGAGGGCATGACATTACGTCGCAGGTTAAGGAACCACCAGACGGTCACATTCCAATCAAAGTCACGCGTATGTAGTCGATGTTCTTACTGCTGGCCTAAACATTCTTTTTTTTCTTTTTTGATTGATTTAGCTATGCTCCACAATCTTATGCTGTCCCGCCCCGCTCTGCCACTTGCCGGGGGCCGGCGGGACAGCTGGTCTCCCAGCTCTGGTGGCCGGTCAGGCCGCTGTCCCGCCCCGCTCTGCCACTTGCCGGGGGCTTGCGCGACAGCTGGTCTCCCAGCTCTGGTGGCCGGTCAGGCCACTGTCCCGCCACGCTCTGCCACTTGCCGGGCGCCGGTGGGACAGCTGGTCTCCCAGCTCTGGTGGCCGGTCAGGCCGCTGACACAGCGGCATGAGTGGTTTTTGCAGCGTAGCAAAAGAGTTAGCGACGAAGAACGTTTATGTTACGAACGTTATATCACGTTTTTCTGCTTCCGTTATGGAGAAATCTGGATGCGTCTATTTCCATACGGGATGCTCCCTATTCGTGTATACTCTGTGGGCAACATTCACAGCGGGCAGTGGCACTGTGACTGACAGTTATCACGTACTCTTTAAAAAATCTCCCTTTTCACCGCTCCAATAGGCGCCATGACTGCCTATGTCCAAAGTGTTGGCTTAGATCTGTTTTCTGATAGCAAAGAAACGAGCGTCTCGTTTGCTCCGTATGCACCTAATAAAGATCTGCTTTGGCAAGTTCTGTTGCCATGTCCTGTGGCTTCCTCTGCCCGCGGCCATACATATCTAGTTTTGATGTTTTGCCGAGCTTCCTGACATGATTCTGTCCATTTTTAGTTTTTTTCTCATGTGGGTTATAGTCATTGATAGCAATGTCGGCGTGTTCTGTTGCCTGCGATCCGTGGTCACGTGAGCTATGAGCTCCTGTTCCCTCTCCCTGTTACCTCCATCCCCGGGGGTGTTATGGCCGAGTGGTCAGAGTCTCGGACTTTGACATGGGTGGCCCACGCTGGGATCCCGGCTACGCCATGGCCGTTGAGCGCCAATATGATGATTGTTGTCACTGACGCTCCTTAAAAGATCGTGACTACGTGCGTCGCGATCCTTTTGTATCGGTGTTTTTTTGTGTTTTTTTGGGGGGGCCAACAACTCCCACATGGCGCCGTCTTACAGCGTCTGATCCTCGTTTGGTGGGGGTGGTGTCGGGTCCCAACGCCCCACTTGAGTCAGTGCATCCGGTGACGCGTACTCCCGGGAGGAATGGGTGGGGGGGGGGGGGGCCTCGTGGGTCGTTGGCGCTGGTCTGCACTGCCTGCTTCAGCTCGGAGATCTGATATTGGGGGTAGTGGCTTCCGTTTAGCTGTCACGTACAACATGTTCGCTTCACCCGCTTAGCTGTCACGAGCAAGATATTTGTTTTTCTGAGGACTCTTCGGTGTTGTATCCAAACACTTGGTTGTGGAAGCCATGTGACCTCAGGTGGTGGCGCCTCCCAATTCCAGTCACCCATTTTCAGGCCGCTCTCGCCTTGCGTGCCCCGCTGTAGGCAAGGCTGTGGTGGTGGTCAGCACTAAGTCTCGACTCGTTTTGTGTGGTTCTAAGTCCGGTGAACCTCTTGGAATAATCGATCGTATGTTTCTGCAGATAGCTGCTGTCATTGTAGCCATTATGCTTGCTTTGTGTCGTGCTGTGCTCATCGTGTTATGAAACTGGTGGACTGGCAAGCTTTTGATGCATCTTACAAACGTTGAAAAACGCACGCTCGCTCTGCTGTGTTTTTTTCGAAAGGAAATATTCCAAGTTCGTACATGTTGAGGCAGAGGCAAGCATCCGATGCGATGGAATAAGCTCAGTAACGGCTATCGGTAGGCCTCAAGTGCAAAACACCCCTCTAGAAATGTCGCCGTTCAGTAAATAATTGTATCAATACCCACTAGGGGACGGGGTGATGCACTGGCAGTAGTCATGCCTGCCAAAAGTGGTGTACTAAATGGCGCGAGTTTGCGGAACCCGGATATTGTGTGGTTTTTTACCGTGTTGTGGTGTGTTTATATAATGGGCTGTGATGTTAGATTTTTGGTGGCATTTTCGTTTTGGTTATTGCATTATTCTCAAGTTAATGGATTCCCAGTCTTATTTTCGCCATATCTAGTATCGCAGCCAAAGTTCCTGCACCATGTAGCCTAAAGTGTGATGCTTTTTCGATATCAGTAAATTTGACATAAGCCCCATCACATACGTACACGACCCGCCTCGGTCTTTATTTTTCCTGCATCCACGCGAAGCCCCTCTCGTCTGGCCCTGTTGCATGCACCACTGGACCGAAAGGCACCCCCGTCCGCACGCCGGGCACATACCCCGCAAATGGATCGCAGTGTGGGATAAGGCTTAGCGTTTGGGTCCCCAGTAGCGTTTAGCTCTGCTCCGCCGTTTTCCATTATCCTTCATTCCATAGCCCTGAAATGTTCATTATCGGCCGAAAAAGCTCAAATCCTAGTAACCAAATAACCAAATCTTTTTGGAAGCATCGGCTCAACGCATCAGCCGAGTTGCAAGCCAGTCGTCCGTCGATGCCACCAACTGTGCCGACCTGCGGCGGACACGAATAACTCGGTGGCCATGCTATTTCATCGTGAGCAAAGAAAGAGCCAAATCCACGCTGTCTCCGTGACGTTAGGCGTGTCGGTGTGACCTTGAAATATCCTGCACGAAATAGTACAAGTTCATGGGCGTCCAGCTCAGAAACAAAGTGTGAAAAAAATGGCCCGGCTGCGAATTGCACTCCGTGGTCTTCTAACGTGCTACCTCAAACTCGTACAAATGTGGAACACTCTCTATATTACACTGGCAGTGTTCTAGCAGGTCGCCTTGTGGTTGATAGAGGTTGCACTAGACCACTATCGAGACGTAGTGTTTCATGTTTCTTGTCTCGATGTCTCACGCCATTTTCTTCAAGAAGAGGAAGATTACTGCCAAGATGCCGCTGTCAGCACGTGACTGACGCTCTGTGAGGGGCGGCACCGGAGCCGGGCGGCGGCTGGGGGGAGCCGAGCGGTGCACGGCCGACGGCCTGGTGACCGACTGCGGCCGGGGTGGGCCGCACCGGCCGATGGATGGCACGTGATGGATTCAGCGAAGTCAGTTTGTAGGGGATCTTCCAAATTGATGCAACAACGGAGTGTTAGACAAAGCCATACATGCTGGAGATGCTTTCTTAGTTGCTTTCTTAGCTTTCTTAGACTCAGTTGCGTGGCACATGAAGCACGGCGATGTAGAGCTGCTATGGACAGTTTCCCGATTTTATAAGCACAGAGAGCCGCGCATGTAACTCACAACATATACCGTTGCTTTCCGTCATCACTGCTGCTGGACAAACGCAGGCCATTGGCGGCGACAACTGGCGGCGTCACCGCTGGTCCTCGTGCTTATTCTGCCGCAAATGTCGAAGAAGGCTCTTCTTTTCAGCGCGTCGTGCCCGCCGCCTCTAGTGCCGCGCCTCACACAGCGCCTTTGCCTTTTTCGACATTGTCCAAGCCTGTGGGAAGAATAAAGGTGATATTAGGCTTGGCAGCTCAGATGTAATGAACGCTGCGCAACACCCTATGCCAGCAAAGGGACCGACATACCTCTTCCTGCAGGAACAGCTATTCACATTCTGCCTGGGAAGGCGATGTTGCACCTGCCTGAGAAGGCTGGGTCATGGACAGATTGGTAGCGTATTCTCGTTCCTTTCTGTTTCTTTGTTTTCTACAAAATTGTTTGGCAGTCTCTTCCCTTCTTTTATGTCTAAGTATTCTAAGAACTAATCTTAAGAGCACTCACACAGTTTTTGTCCGGCACACCAGCGGGTTGAAGCACCGGCCTTTCCACTTGTGCAGTACCACAGCAGTGCAGTACCACTGTACCTGTGGTACTGCACCACTGTACCTGCGTTGCTGTGGTACTGTGCAGTACCACAGCAACGCGAGCAACGTCATTATGTCAACTTCCACCATGTGAGTGGGGACTGGGTCTGACTGCCTGTCAACGTCAACGTGTTGGTCTCGGCAGCAGGAACTGGAATTCAGAAGGCATGATCTGCCAGGACAACCATTTATATTTTAATTATTGGCATGAGCGAGTTGTCCACGCTCAAGCGATGCACGGTGGGATAGCTAATACGCTCACTGCGCACGGGACGTTTCGTGTAACAATATGCAACGGCTGTGTCGTCAGGCAAAAGAACGTACGCGTTCAGGGTAAATCATTAGTACCATTCAGAGTAAATCATTAGGAGACCGGCCACCGGGTGGCCGGTCTCTCCCTCCAGGAGAGACCGGCCTCTCCAGGCCTCTCCAGGAGAGACCGGCTGTTCCAGGTCCAGTGATGGCATCACGTTGCGGCGGACAGGCGTTGCGTCCACAAACGGTGCTCCAGTCGGCTGGTGGCTTGACGTGCCCGGAGGCGAACACGCAGTGGGCTGGAGCGGGCGGGGCCCGGCTGGGAACTCCGTTCCCTGGTGGGGACCGTCTGCCCGCCCGGCCAGAACGTCCGTAGCGGGGCGGGCCAGCCCCGTCCGCGAGCGCCTGGAAGCGCGCATTATTGCGGACAGCCCCGGGCGGTCGCGGCGCCGACTGCGCCGAGGAAGTGGTGCAGCCACCCCGCCGAGATCGACGGTGGGGGGGGGGGGGGGTTGCGGGGCCATTTCGGGGGTGAGGCGGATGCGGATAGCCCGAGGCGGCCCGAGGACCGGCGCGCCAACAGCAGACGGGGGAGGGTTGATACCGAGCCACTGTAGCTCTCAGTCCGGGAGGGCGCACAGCGCGGGGGCCTAGCCGCGGTTTCCAACGGTTGTTCCCCACGACCATGTCTCCCACGGCCACGTTGCCCACAACGTGCATTAACACGGAAAAGTGCCGTGGACTAAGAGCACGCGACAGTGCAGGACAATGATTACAGCACATGACAACCGCAGTACATTAAGCAGTGGCTTCTTCCATTTGCGTACAGTTTATTGCACACACAGGATATGATATATACACACCAAAGAACACGCATACTTAGTAGCAATAACAGCTACATCTTAAGTCTTACGCCAGACGATTAGGAATAATACAAGCGGTAGAATCAGCACACACGCTCACCGTACTCCACGGGCGAGTCATTGGAGGGTGGATGAATTGGTTGGCGGCGGCCACTCGACAGCAGCCGGCGCTCTATGTGCAAACAGCCATGCTTGTGAAACACTATATATATAGCACTATTTAACACACTACTATAACACTATATATATATATATATATATATATATATATATATATATATCAAGTTATTCATCATCATCAAGTTATTGATTTATATTCTTAACATGTTTATCTATATTTATTATTTATAGTCTGTTTCCAGTTTCTTGCTGTCATGTCTTGTGTGTCGGGTGTCATCTTGTGTTCTTTACGTCCGCCTTGTCCGTCCCATGCAGTGAGGTTCAGAGCTGTGCTGGAGGCCAGCTGTCGTATAATTGCAGTGCGTAATGCAGCGTCTGTCTGCAGGTACGTCTTCTGCTGCCGGAGCTGCTGCAAGGCCGCAGTACTGAGCACATCATGATGTCTCACATCATGGCGGCCCTCGCTGACCTCCAGCTGGCCGTGGAGGAGGCCGACGGCTGGCTCCAGAGGCAGCAACGAGCTTACGTCATGACAGCCGGAACCCTGAAGTCGGCCATCCGGTGCCTGTCCCGACTCATAACCTTCGCAGCCATCGAACGACAGCCTGGGCCTCCAGGCGTGGCTGCCGCGCAAGCCTGTGAGTGCCATCAGCAGCTGGCGCGCCGATTGTGCAGTCTGTCGCACCACCGCCACTGTTCACCAATGGCACGCAATTCACAGGTCATGCTGGAGCGGCTGGCAGCCTGGCAGCGGCCACTGCAGCGTGCTGACTGGAGCGGCGGAGGCGGCCCGGGTCATTGGGTTCGATCTGCAGCACCGCTCCATCAGCGTGAGAGATTGCTCGCCGCTGTGCGGTTGGGAGTAATGTTCATGTATGGCGCTTGTCTCGTGATATATGTGTCAGTACCGTCCGTGTCCCGTCTTAGCCCAGCTGCTGTCATTGTTCGGTGCGCATTGTGCTTGTGTGGTCGGGGCTGCATGACATCGTGTCAGTCTTGCATTTCATCAGCCGGCTTTTGACTGACAGTCCGAGTACGTCACCGCTCTGGCGGAGTGCCCGCCGGTCGGCGAGTTCCCGCCACTGCCGGCCGAGGCCCGCCAAGCGCGTGACGATCTGATGACAGTGCTCATGGTCCTCTGCGCCGGCCGGCCCAGCCACGTCACTGGCATCGCCGCCTCTTCGGTGCCCGAGGCCGGGGTGAGCAGGCTGGCTGGCCGATGTCTGACTCGCTGTTGCGCGCCATTCGTTTTGCGTCGACTGTTCTCTTGTCTGTCGTGTCTGTTGTCGGAGTGATGGTTTGAACGACACACCATGTGCGTCTGTAGGTTGTCCACCTCGATGGCCAAGAGCGTGACCTCGTCAAGAATTACAGATTCAGTACATCGGCCACCTCGACGCTTAAGACGGCTGTCAGCAGCGAGCTGTGGCTGCGGCTGCTCCACTTCACATCAGTGGAGCGGCCGGCGCTGCTCACACCGGACGCCACCAGCAGCGGCCGGGTATGCACAAAGACTGTTCGGCAGGCGCCGGACCGATTAGTGTTGTCAGGGTCAACCACGTGCGTTTTGCACCCTCACCAGCGTGGTTCAACTATAAGTGTCTCTTTCCACAGGTCTTGATGGCCACGGGCGGCAGCCCGCTGGCAAGTAGCAGCGCCGCCGAGGCCTTCAAGGTGGCGTGGCGGTGTGCCGGTCAGGACGTGGACGTCCCCGATCTGACAGCCAGCGGCGTGTGCTACGGCGTCCTTGTGGGCACGGCGGCGGCGGAGCCGGAGGCGCAGGGTGAGTCCACACCCGCCAGCCTCTGCGGTATTCACGTTTCACTCGGTATCCGAGGTAGCCAACATCGCCAGTGCCGGTGTGTTTGTGCAGCCTCAGTGTGTCAATGTCCTGTATTGAATCAGCGGGCCGTTCGCCGACGGTGGCAGCACGTCGCCGCCAGCACGGCTTCACCGCCGCTCGGCGGGGTGCCGCGCGTCGTAACGGATCAGGAGCGGCGACACCACCAGGCGTGCTCTCATGTCAGCAGCGGATCAGGAGGGGGTCACGGGCGGTCACAGAGGCCTAGTCGGTCCAGCGGTGTTACGGGTGGGAGGGTCTCTTGACGTGTCCCACACGGTGGCTCGCAGTTTGTCTCCCCGCTGAACAGTGGCAGCGGATGCGCGTCAACAAGAGCTGCGGCGTGGCGGGGCACCCCGAGGCGCAGATCCGGTTATTGAGTGTCACGGCGAGCGATTCGCGAGCAGGCGGTACTTTCATGTCGGCAGACACAGGTTCTCGACGAGTTCCCTGTCAGTTACTTTCATGACAGCGGTCAAAGGTTCTCGACGAGTTCCCTGTCCGTTACTTTCATAACAGCAGGCACAGGTTCTCGACAAGATCTGTCGTCACTCTTCCGCTGCAGCTGACTGACGTTGGTGTTTAGACGGACGCCGGAGTTATGCTGGTCTTGTTGGCACCTGGAGTGAGTGACTGCAGAGGAACACCAGTTCGCTTCGTTGTTCACCCTGAGCTCGCTGCTCTGCCGCATAACGTTGAACCGAGGCGCGCTTGGAAAGTCTCAGTGTCGCCTTCTTGTCAGCGCCGGTGGCCTTTACTGAAACTGGCTCTTCACCGACCACGAGTAATGACTGAGGGCTCCCCGGCGTAGAGAACTGGCCCCGGCCACTTCTCGTTCCAGGACTTCTCGCTCTTGCTCCTATCGGCGTGCTATTCGATATCACTCATCTTTGTCTCAACGTCGTTGCGTACGTTTTTATTAAATGCACTGTTCGACGGCTGCGTGGGCTTTGAGCCGAGGTGGCTATTTTTGGGTTAAGCTGTTGTGCGTAGGACACCAGCACTTAAAACGAGTACCTTCACAGCAAAGGTTAATTCAAGAGTCACGTGGAGCAGGAAGTGACCGGACTGTCGTTTGCGCGCGCCTGCGGCGTGAGAGAAAACGGATGTAGGCAGACCTGGCCTGTTGCCGTAGAGGAAAGGCATATAAGACATTTTGAAACCATTCGTCATAGTAGGTCTTTACAATGTGGAAGTATTTCTGTCGGCGTGAAGAACTAAATGACACGATGGGAAGTGATTGTAGGTACAGCTGGTGGAGCCTAGTGAAACCTGATACTGGATAAGGCACGGTGAGATCTAACGAAGTGGGCGGCTGGTGCATTTTTAGTAGCGCCGTCTATAAGTTTCATGACGTCACCTATGGTGGCTCTGCCTACAGTGGTGGCGCTGCCTGCAGGTGACGCCGTGTACGAAACGTCTTGCCGGCAGCAGTGCTGCGACATTACTGAATACTTAAGATTGCTTAGTACTGCCACACATATGCCGAATATTTATATAATACCAAATGTTTCTGATGCCCAATATCGCCATATTTATTTAAGCATTCCGTTGCATCTTGTGAAAATAGCCACGGTTGTTAGCATGAAGCGCTGTAACAGCGTGAGTAGGTGATATTCCATGTTCTCCCTCCTCCACATCTGTACACTCTTCAGACATTATAGGATTGTTCTCTACTTACACTCTTTGGTAGTCCTCCAGCTGTTATGGGAGTCATTCACCCACTTCGGTAGGCCTTAACATGTTACGGGAGTAAGAGACCTTGGTAGTCGCACTGCGCTTTTAAGGCCAAATCGTCCGGACATGGTATTGTTGGGAGTTTGGCTCGCTCAGTGATGCGTTGGGGACAGTTTGCCTCCAAACGCATCACTTAAGCGCAAACATTTGGGAGCGTTGTAGGTGGGTGAAATGCGTGTGTTGTGGGCCTCGGTCAGACCAAGGAGTGCGTTGAAAGGTATTATTTGGTGGTGACAACAAACGTCCCTCGTGGCCCGCCCCGTGCAGCCCTGTTTCAGTCGTGGGTAGCACCCCGCGCCGCTGGTGGTAGTTTTGCATGGGGTCACTTTTATTTCACACTTCTCAATGGTGATTTTTTATTTTTGTCTTTAATTAACGTTTATGGCCGAAAACACCAAGAAGCCTCCGAATCTTACACACCGCCAGCGGCCATCCGGCCCACTTGGTGATATGATAGTTGCGGTCCATGGTCGTCCTGCATGTATGCACGCACGCCGATGGCTGTGCGCAGGCGGTGTCTTTGCTGTACCCCCGAACCGATGGATGCAGGTGGTGTCTCAGCTCAGGATGTGCAGGTGGTGTCTCAGCTGTACCTCCGGACCGGAGGCTGTGTGCAGGCGGTCTCTCAGCTGTACCCCGAACCGATGGATGTGTGCAGGCGGTGTCTCAGCTGTACCCCTGAACCGATGGGTGTGTGCAGGCGGTGTCTCAGCTGTACCTCCGGACCGGAGGCTGTGTGAAGGCGGTGTCTCAGCTGTGTCTGTGAGGAGCTTGTCAGTCACCGCCGTTGTCCCCTTTTGCTCTGTCACGCCCCAGAGCTCGTCTATTGGCCTTGGTGGGAAGACAAGCGGTTCGTCTCGTCGCCTCCCCGCCTCCGTCCTCCTTCCCCCATAGTTACTGATACGCACGTGAGGCTGCACAACAGCTGGACTGTCGACCTTCCACCATGCTTAGCGTAATTTAATTAACTGAGTTATGTTAATGTGAGTTAGGCGCTTAGAGATAAGTAACAGCTAAGAATAACGTTGGGATCCACAGCTCCCCACAGCCAGTCGTCTGTCGGGTTAAATTTATATAGGTGGCGCTGCGGGCGTTCGTGCCCAACAGAGGCGGCGCTGCGATCGGAATATCCGGTTCGGGTATCCACGGATCATGTAAGGTGTGGCGAGCCTCGTAAAAGGCTGAGGGAAACTCAAAGCGGGTGATTTGAAAAAGCAACGATTTTTCAGAAAAATGTGCCAGCAGCGCTCATGTCAGCGTGTGGCCTAAACTTGGCCCGCTGTGCTGGGGCCGACCATAGCGGCAGTGGCTGCTCAGATAGGGACTGCTCGGACAGCTCAGCCTCTTCGGGCCGTTGGGTGCTTACGGACGTCGGTCGTCATTACTGCCGGCGCGCTTTGTTCGCATTTCTCCTGGATACACCAGTGAGCTCGCGAGGTCGCTATTCTATCTATACATGGGGCAGTGATCACATGCTTCGTCGCATAGAACGAAGATACTGGATTTGGAGAGTATTCGTCTCCTTCGTGCGGCGTGAAGTGTAACAGAGTTCAGTTGTTTAGAAGTAGACAGCTTGAGGAGGATCTAGGTGTAATGTCTGTGGCCAGTTCCGATCGTTTGAAGGCAGCACGATGTAAGCCCGAACGGCACATATTTTGTGGTTTTGGAATTCTGGCCATAAGCCAGTATTCAAGGCGGTACGAGCACGAGCCACATTGACGTGGCTTGTTAAGTCCTTGATGTAGCTAAGCGTGCCAGTGCAGCGGTCATTTTCACACACGTGATCCGACGTGACTGATGAGGGGCCACATGTAACGATGTCGTTTATTGATGGCTAAGTAAGTTCACGTACAGTTCAAGACATGTACAGTTTCGTAATCTACAGTATTGTGTCATGTTTTGTGATTGATGTTACAGCACGGTTCGATCCCTTTGATGTTGTTTGGTCTGTTAGAAAGAACTGAGAGGTTTTGTGGTAAGGGAAATAGTGAAGGTGGGCTCTTCAACTCACAGTTGCCTGCCGCATAACATCTGTATTCTTGGGATTACGTTTATTACGATCACGAAATAAAAATTGCTCTACTTTCTTTCGAAGTCGCAACGCCTGTTGGTGATTTAATCTCCACCAATGTAAAGTGATGTTATTGGGCTGGACAAAGCATTTCACTGCCGGGCGTGGTTGGTAACTTCCCTGTCAGGTGATGTGGGAGTCCACAAATCATTGTGACATAGTGGACAGAGGTCTGCGGTGCACGGGGCATCCTCTCGGTACTAACTTAAAGACTGCCATTGCAGTGGCGTCCAAGCTGAAGGTCACGGATCAATGGATAACCTCACGTAAGCTGGGGGCGTGATGGCGTGCATAGACCGGAGCCGGTCAGGCCGCTGTCCCGCCCCGCTCTGTCACTTGCCGGGGGCCGGCGGGACAGCTGGTCTCCCAGCTCTGGTGGCCGGTTAGGCCGCTGACAAAGCGGCATGAGTGTGGTTATTACAGCATAGCAAAGGAGGCAAGAAAGAAGAACGTTTATGTTACGAACGTTATACCACGTTTCTCTTCTTCCTTTATGGAGAAATCTGGATGCGTCTATTTCCATACGGGATGCTCCCTATTCATGTATACTCTGTGGGCAACATTCACAGCGGGCAGCGGCATTGTGACTGACAGTTATAACATACTCTAAAAAATCTCCCTTTTCACCGCTCTGATAGGCACCATGACTGCCTATGTCCAAAGTTTTGGCTTATATCTGTTTTCTGATAGCAAAGAAACGAGCATCTCATTTGCTCCGCATACACCCAATAAAGATCTGCTGTGGCAAATTATGTTGCCATGTCCTGTGGCTTGGCCTGCCTCAGGCCATACATATCTAGTTTTTACATGTTTTGCCGAGCTTCCTGACATGATTATGTCCTTTTTAGGTTTTTTTTCTCACTTGGGTTATAGTCATCGAAAGCAATGTCGTGTTGTTCTGTTGCAGGCGATGCGTGGTTACTGCGACAGCGGCCGCCTGTGGCTGGCCGCTTACAGCTTCGGGCTGATGGGGCGGCGAGATCCACCAGCCGGCTGGGAACAGGTCAGGTCAGCTGGGACCGGCTGGGACAGCGGTCCGGTGGTCGAGCTCCGGTGGCCGAGTGGCCATGCTGGGCTGCGGCCGGGTGCGGGGCTCGACTCCCCGCGGTGCCCGTCCGATCGGCCGGGTTGGCTGTGAGCATCCCCGATAACAGCGGTCGGAAGGCCAGGCATGGGAGCCCGGCCGGCTGTATGGCCGTCAGTGGCGGGCCAGGGTCGACGTGCGTGCCGATAATCCGAGCATGCCGCGCAGTGAGCCAATGCAAGGGGTGGCCTCAGGCTCTGTAATAGGTTAGTGGGGACGGAATCGGCACCTACGTCAAACGTCTGGGCTCAGTTCCTCGCTGCT
This sequence comes from Pollicipes pollicipes, assembly GCF_011947565.3. NCBI lineage: Eukaryota > Metazoa > Arthropoda > Thecostraca > Pollicipedomorpha > Pollicipedidae > Pollicipes > Pollicipes pollicipes. The sequence goes on from NW_023597054.1 coordinate 2,036,545, forward strand.
TTTATTGCCGACGACCGTAGAGAATGGTCGGTGTCCACCAAAGAATTGCGGCATCCTGCAGACGGTGGTGCAGTCCAGGGACGGTAGTGCAGAGCAGAGACTGGTACAGCCCAGAGGCCGTGGTGCAGAATAGGGACGGTGGTGCAGAGCAGGGACGGTAGTGCAGCCCAGAGGCCTTGGTGCAGAGCAGAGACGCTGTTGCAGCCCAGAGGCCGTGGTGCAGTCCAGGGGCGGTGGTGCAGCCCAGAGGCCGTGGTGCAGCTCAGAGACGGCGGTACAGAGCAGGGACGGCAATGCAGAGCAGAGACGCTGGTGCAGCCCAGAGGCCGTGGAACAGAGCAGAGGCGCTGATGCAGCCCAGGGGCAGTGGTGTGGAGCAGGGACAGTAGTGGGGAGGAGAGACGCTAATGCAGCCCAGGGGCCGTGGTGCAGCCCAGAGGCGGTGGTTCGGAGCAGAGACGCTGGTGCAGTTCATGTCGCTGTTACTGCGCTTGGCGTTGGTCCAGTCACCTCAGAGCAGAAGATAGTGATAAGAGCTCAATACGAGGAGCTCACTGAGCGCCGTAACAGGTCTGTTGCGCCCGCTGAGCACCTTAATCAGCGGTGTAACGGGTCTGTTGGGCCCGCTGAGGACCTCAAGAAGCGGTGTAACGGGTCTGTTGGGCCCGCTGAGGACCTCAATAAGCGGTGTAACGGGTCTGTTGGGCCCGCTGAGGACCTCAATAAGCGGTGTAGCGGGTCTGTTGGGCCCGCTGGGGACCTCAATAAGCAGTGTAACGGGTCTGTTGGGCCCGCTGAGGACCTCAGTGCTGAAGGTCTTTGTTTGGTCCGCTGGCGCTATGGGTTCCACCGGCAGAGAATGTCATCTCTAGGTCAACCCGCATGGGCACTGGCTTCGGTCGGTGTAGGGGAATAGCGCCCCCTCGGGTCCAAGCTCCGGTAACTGGTCGTCGGCGCGAGCCGTTCACTTCAGGGACCAGCGACCTTGCCGGCACGTGAGCTCCTGCTCCCTCTCCCTGTTACCTCCATCCCCGGGGGTGTTATGGGCCGGTGGTCAGAGTTTCGGACTTTGACATGGGTGGGCCACGCTGGGAACCCGGCTACGCCATGGCCGTTGAACGCTTATATGAGGATTGCTGTCGCTGACGCTCCTTAAAAGATCGTGACGACGTGCGTCATATTCCTTTTGTATCGGTGTTCTTTGTGTTTTTCGGGGGGGGGGGGGCAAGAACTCCCTCATGGCGCCGTCTTACAGCGCCTGATCCTCGTTTTGTGGGGGTGGTGTCGGGTCCCAACACTCCACTGGAGTCAGTGTATCCGCCGGGGGCGCGTGCTCCCGGGAGGGGGGTGGGGCTCATGGGTCGTTGTCGTTGGTCTGCACTGCCTGCTTCACCTCGGAGATCTGATATTGAGGGTAATGGCTCCCGTTTAGCTGTCACGTGCAACATGTTCGCTTTTCTGAGGAGTCTTCCGTGTTGTAGCCGAACACTTGTTTGTGGAAGTCATGTGACCGCAGGTGGTGGCGCCTCCCAACCTCCAGTCATTTTTCTTCAGCTCGCTCTCGCGCGGCGTCCCTCGCTCTAGGCAAGGCTCTGGTGGTGGTCAACACTATGTCTCGATTTGTTTTGCATACTTCTAAGTGCAGCGAAATTTTTGAAATCATCCATCGTATGCCTTTGCAGATAGCTGCTGTTATTGTTGCCGTTGACCTTATTTGGCCCGAAGGATGTCACTTAGGAACCTCAACCTTTGGTCTAAGTGAGTTCACGTACAGGTCAACACACCCTGTGGATGTGATTTCTTTAACTGTCTTAGTTTCTGAGATCTTAGGGGGTCAATTTAACCCCTACCCTAGCAAGGGTAACCAACCTGTCACCCGGGCGCGTGTCAAAATCAGGCTACAAAGGCGCGGGGTACTCCATATCACAAAAGCTGGAAGCCGATCTGAAACATTCACAAACATCAGGATGTTCGCCACAGAAAGAAGCAGCATCCACCAAAAAGTCCTGACCTCTCGAGGTCATCCTTTAGGGCCAAACGTGAGCTGAAAGGATGGGGAGCTCCATATCATCACAAAATCACCGGCCAGTTTAAAACTTGCATGCATTATGATATTCACCACGGAAAAATGTAGCGTCCGCCAAAAAGCCCTGGCCTCAAGGTTATACAGCAATGTCAAACGCGGTCTGAATGGACGGGAACTATAAATCACCCTTAAAGTACCAGCCGATTTCAAAAATGTAAGCATCAAAGTATTCACAAGCGCATGAGCTAACGTCCGTCAAAATGTCCTGATCTTTCATGGTCACCCTTGAAAGTAAAACGCGGATTCAAAGGATGGAGAACTCAAGATCACTTAAAGCTACCATCTTATTTCGACTCGTTAAGCGTTAGAACATTAACATTGGTCAAATCCAGCGTTCGCCAAAATCATGTTTTGTAAGGTCAGCCTGCATGGTGATATCGGCCGGTGTTTGGCGTTGAAGTATGACCTTGAGAGGCCAGGACTTTTTGACGGACGCTACATCTTTCTGTGATGAAGATCATAATGTATGCAAGTTTAAAACTGGCCGGTGATTTTGGGATGATATGGAGCTCCCCATCCTTTGAACCCACATTTGGCATTAAAGGATGACGTTGAGAGGCCAGAACTTTTTGACGTACGCTAGTTTTGCTGTGGTGAATATCCTGAGGTTTGCAAGTTTAAAACCGGCTTCCAATTTTTCGATGATATGGAGTTCCCAGTGTTTTCAGCCAGTGTTTGACCTTGAATGGTGACCTTCAGAGGTGGGGACTGTTTGACGGACGTTAGCTCGTTCTCTGGTGATGGTTTTGACGCCTTTAAGTTTAAATTCGGCCGGTGGTTTATGGATGACATGGAGTTAGCCGCCCTTTGAGTCCGCGTTTCATCTTGAAAGATGATCTTGAGAGGTCAGGACTTTTTGACGGACGCTAGCTCTTTCTCTGGGGATTATTTTGATCTGTTTAAGTTTAAAATGGGCCCGTAATTGTTGGGTGATATGGAGTTTTTCGTCCTTTGAGCCCGCGTTTGACCTTTAAAGGGGACCTTGAGAAGTCAGGACTTTTTGACGGGCGTTAGTTCTTTTTGTGATGATCAATCTGATGTTTGTAAGCTAAAAAACGTCCGGTAATTTTTACGTGATGCAGAGCAGTCAGTCCTTTGAGCCCGCGTTTGACCTTGAAGGGTGGCCTTTAGAGGTCAGGTCTTTTTGACACACACTACCTCTTTCTCTGGTGATTATTTTGATGTCTTCAAGTTTAACATCAGCCGGTAATTTTTGGGTGATATGAAGTTCCCCGTCGTTTGAGCCCGCGTTTGACCTTGAAGTGTGACCTTGAGAGGTCAGGATATTTTTACGGACGCTAGTTCTTTCTGTGTTGAATGTTTTCATTATTGTAAGTTAAAAATCTGCCGGTAATTTTTGGGTGATATGAAGTTCTTTGTCGTTTGACGCCGCGGTTGACATTGAAGGATGATCTTGAGAGGTGAGAATTTTTTGGCAGGCGCTACCTGTAGGTGACTAGTCAGCCTTTATCCTGCCAAGACATGCAATGGCTGACACTTTTGGCACATCTGTTTTGTTTTCCTCTAAAGAAATAACTGATCATCCAGTGTTGGCTGGTATGCTTTTTTTAGTGTCTTCATAAGCCTGCCTATTTGCCCACTGAGCCGGCTGCTGACGAACGGCCGCCGCCGTCCACCTGGTTGCCCCCGTGTTTGACGACTTCCCCATGGAGTACGGTAAGCTGTTCAGTGGCTGTATTACTTTAAATTTTCCTAGCTGTCTGTCATAGAACTTGACATGCAGTTGTTATTGTCGTTGCGCATGCATGTTCTAGCTTTCCCAGCCGTTTATCGTAGAACTTGATGTGCAGTTGATATTGTCATTGTGTATGCATGTTCTAATTTTCGTAGCCGTCTATCGTAGAACTTGACATGCAGTTTTTATTGTCATTGCGTATGCATGTTCTTCGATGTATGTATCTCGTACTTGGTGCATGCAATAGACTGTCAGCAAAGGTTTCAACAATACTAAGCGTTTGACTGGTTGCACTGTGGCTGTCGTCTGTTCTTATGTTTATAAGCTAAAAGTCGGCCGGTAATTTTTGGGTGATATGGAGTTCCCCGTCCTTTGAGCCCTCGTTTGGTCTTCAGGGGTGACCCTGAGTGGTCAGGACTTTTAGACGGACACTAGCTCTTCCTGTGGTGAATGTTTTTATCTTTGCGAGTTAAAAATCACAAAGAAATTTTTAGGTGATGTAGAGCTCTCCGTTCTTTAAGCCCGCGTCTGACATTGAAGAGTCACCTTGAGATGTCAGGACTTTTTCACGGAGGCTAGTTTTTTCGGTGGTGAATATTCTTATGTTTGCAAGTTAGAAATCGGCTGGTAATTTTTGGGTGATATGGAATTCCCCGTTCTTTGAGCCCGTGTTTGACCTTGAAGGATGACCTTGAGGGGTCAGAACTTTTCACTGGCGCTAGTTCTTTCATTGGTCAATATTCTGGTGTTTGTTAGTTAAAGATCGGCCGCTACTTTTTGGGTGATATGGAGTTCGCCGTCGTTTGGGCCAGCGTTTGACCTTGAAGAGTGACCTTGAGAGGTCAGGAGTTTTAAACGGTCGCAAGTTTTGCGTCATATGGAGTTCCCGTCGTTTGAGCCCGTCTTTGACTTTGAAAAGTGACCTTGAGAAGTCAGGACTTTTGGACATACGCTAGTTTTTCTTTGGTGAATGTTCTGACAGTTTCAAGTTGAAAATCGGGCGGTAACTTCTGGGTGATAGGGAGTTTCCCGTCCTTCCAGCCCGAGTTTGACCTTGAAGAGTGACCTTGAGATGTCAGGATTTTTATGATTGCGCTCTTGCTTTGAGGAGTATTCTGATGTTTGTAAGTTAAAAACCGTCTGGTAATTTGTCGGCGATATGGAGTTTCCCGTCCTTTAAGCCTGCGTTTGACCTTGAAGGATGACATTGAGAGGTCAGGGCTTTTTGACGGACGCTAGCTTTTTCTGTGGTGAATGTTTGGATCTTTATAAGTTATAAATCGGCCGGTTTTTTTGGGTGATATAAAGTTCTCTGTCTTTTGAGCCCACGTTTGACCCTGAAGGGTGACCTTCAGAGGTCAGTTCTGTTTGACGGACGCTGGTTCTTTCTCTAGTGATTAATTTGATATCTTTAAGCTTGACATCAGCCAGTAATTTTTAGGTGATAGGAGGTTCCCTGTCCTTTAAGCCCGCGTTTTACCTTGAAGGGTGACGTTCAGAGGTCAGGACTTTTTGACGGACGCTAGCTGGTAATTTTTGCTATGTTATGCTATGTTATTGCTAATTTGTGCTATGTTTGCTATGTTATTGCTAATGCTCGCTGGTAATCGGCTGGTAATTTTGGGTGATATGGACTTCCCCGTCGTTTGGCCGGGCGCTTGACCTTGAAGGATGACCTTGAGAGGTGAGAATTTTTTACTTACGCTAGCTCTTTTCCATGAATAATCTGAAGTTTGTAAGTTAAAAAACCTCTGGTAATTTTTGGTTAATGCAGAATTCCTCGTCCTTTGAACCTGTGTTTAACATTGAAAAGTGACCTCCAGAGGTCAGGACCTTTTTATGGACGCTAGCTCTTTCTCTGGCGTTTAATTTTGATGTTTTTTAGTTAAAAATCAACCGGTAATTTTTGGGTGATATGGAGTAGTTATATGTGCTTTAAGGCCGCGTCTGACCTTTAAGGGTGACCTTGAGACGTCATGGCTTTGACGGCGCTAGCTCTTTCTGTGGTGAATGTTTTGATCTTTGTAATTTAAAAATCGGCCAGTAAATTTTTGGTGATACGGATTTCCCCGTCCTTTGAGCTTGTGTTTGACCTTGAAGGGTGTCTTTTAGAGGTCAGGACTTTTTGACGGAGGCTAGCTCTTTCTGTGATGAATATTCTGGTGCTTGTAAGTTATAAATCGGCCGGTAATTTTTGGGTGATGCGGAGTTCCCAGTTTTTTTAGCTCGTTTTTTACCTTGAAGGGTGACCTTGAGAGATCAGGACTTTTGGACGGACGCTATTTTGTTCTGTGTTGAATATTGTGACATTTGCAAGTTAAAAATCGGCCGGTAATTTTTGGGTGACATCGAGTTCTCAGTACCTTGACCCAACTTTTGACATTGAAGGTCTCATGATATTGCAAAATGAGGGTCATTTTTGGTGCTGTCATGCTACAATTGACCTTGAAGGCAGTGGCCAGGGAAAGCCAGTCGGTGTCCCGTCACTTTTGTCGGCTCTGGACATACGCTCCATGTATTTAGACAGAGCCGCAGCCCAGCCGGTACCTACGAGTTGTCCGGTTGTGACGTGAACCACATCGCCTGGAAGAGCCTCCCTCGAAACAAAAATAATCAGATTGCAGCCGCTTTGTTTCGGGTGACCCGGTGTTCTTCGTTTTAATGGTAGATGTCGCAATGTGTAACTGAAACAAAAAGCAATTCTACCGGTATTTTGGTTCTCCCGGTAATGAGTCAGGGGTGGATCCAGAGAGGGTGGTCACAGGGCCATGGCCTCCTTGGGTCCCGAAAGGGCCCCATAGCTGGCCGAACAGATGCAGTTTCTTCAAACACAAAACAACAAAATTTCTCTGAATTCCCAGTCCACCAAGGACATATGCAAGCGAAAGTGATTGGCCTAAGAGAACAGAGAAAAAATATTCAATTTGAAAAACGTTAATGGCAAATTATAAGCCTTATTACATTGCCCAGGGTTCTATGCTGTTTCCGGGGACCTATATGCCCGTTTGGAAGGTCGTTTCGATTGTTAAGGAGCTTTCCACGTTAGCCTTGACTGCTTTGCGTTTGCTCGGAGGTGCCTGCACTGTTGCTGTGCTGTTCCTGCTGGCGTGCCGGGGCGCTCTTGACAACCAGAGGCCTTCTACGGATTTGTTTTCAGTCTCCAGAAACGCTCTGTGCGCTATAGACGGGGAGCCATATGTTTAGCTACCCGGGTATTCTCGGTTGCTCGGGGACCCTTTACGTTGGTTTCGGTTCACCTACCGACACACTCGCGATATGCTCATGGCCCTCCACGTTGGTCTAGGGCGTTGCCAATTCTATGTTACTTGCTAAGGGTCCTACGTTCTTGTGGGGGCCCATCTGTTAACCTGCTTATGCACGGTCAGTCGGTCGGGGCCCTCCAACTTGGGTCTTGGGTGTTTTCTGTTTGAATGGACGGCGCTGCACACTTGTCGGGGCCCATCTGTTAACCTGCTCCGGCACACTGGATTGTTAGGGGCCCTGCACATTGGTTACTCTAATGTAGGGCCGTGCGCCCTTGTCAAGGCCATGTGGTAGGCTGCTCGGATACACTCGATATTTCGGGGGCCCTCTTCATTGGGTCTTGGGGACATCCTAGTTGAATGGGGGCCCTATGCACTAGTCGGGGGTCCCCTCTGTTAACCTGTTCGGCCAAAGTGGGGTTTTTTTCGGGAGCCATGCACATGGAGTCTTGGCGTTTGAATTTTGGGCTCTGCGCCCCTTTCTGGGCCATCTGATAACCTGCTTGGGTACACTCCATCTTTCGGGGCCCTCCGCACTGGGTTTTGGGTACTTTTTATTTGAATGGAGGGCCTTATGCTCTCTTCAGGACTCTTCTGATAAGCTGCTGGGGTGCATCTCATCGTTCTGGGGCCATCTACATTGGGTCTTAAGTGCTTTCTCTTTGAATGGAACGCCCCACGCTCTTGTTAGAAGCCCTATCTGTTCAGCCGCATGGACACACTTTATCATTCGGGGGCCGTCTTCATTGGGTCTTGATGACTTCCAATTTGAATGGGGGTCCCTGCGCTCTTGACGGGGGCCCTATGTAATAACCTGCTCGGGAGCTGGCCCCGCGCTTCTGTCGGGGGACCCCCATCTGTTACCTGCCCGGGCATACTCCACCGTTCCGAGGCTCTCCATGCTGTGTTTTGGTTACTTCTTATTGGAATGGATGGCCCTATGTTTTTGGCGGGCCCCATCTATTAAGCTGCTCGAGCCGGTGGCGGAGACGGACGTGGAGGGGAAGGCACGGGACCATGCCCACCATGAACCATGCTGAAGGAGCTATAGGCTCTCAGGAGGCCCACAACTGGCCGAACGGACGCAGTTTTCTAACAAAACGTTACACGCAACTCCCTTGGGACGTCTTTGGGCCCACAGGCCACCAAGAACGGTTGCTGGCGAAAGTAAAGAGTTCATAGGCAGATAAAGCTAATTGCTTGATGATTGAGAGATTGGCCTTACGCTCCTGTTGGGGCCATGTGATAACCCGCTCGGGTACACTCCATCTTTAGGGACCATCCACACCGGGTCGGGCCCGAAAGGTCCGAATGGCCGGATGGAGGTCGTACTCTGTATGTAGTGACGTCGAGCTCTTAAACAGGTGAAGGGTCCGTATCTCCCCGGATTTCAGCCGAGCGTGTTCTATCCTTAGATGGTTGCCGAAAATGATATTCTCTGTTTTAATTTTGGCATCTCGCATATGTCCATTATATTTTCAAGCACTAAGTTTAAGGTTAAAAAAGTTAAAGTTTAGTTAACACTTGCCACGCGCTCGGGTAGGGGTTAAATTGATCCCCCCCCCCCGGAAGGTTTTCCGGAATGGTTTTGGAATGGCGTGGCTTAGCGGTTTGTCTGGCGTCAAAAATTGAGATGCAGCTTGTAAGGTCGTTGACCTATGGCAGGTTAAAGTCAGGTCATGGTTTCATCGAAGGCAATCTCTAGGGAATCGTTCACTCTGATCCAACAACGGAGTGTTAAACGAAGCCATACTTCTTTGAGATGCTTTCTTAAGATGCATAATTGATTAAACAAGTTAAATTGACCTAAGGTCAGTTATGAGGGTCAGACCAAGGAAAAAACCAACCGGTTTTATTACTCTACGGCTTGTTGTATGGGGTAGTTTTTGGCCCTCATTTCGAATTTATTGACTACAGAAACTGCATTATACACCTTTCGTGGACTGTTTAAAGGTCAGAATAGGTCAGTGACCTAAAATGATCCAGGTCAACATTTGCTTTTAGTTGAATACTGCCTAGTGTGATCTTCGTCGCATATCCAAATGGAAAACTCCAGGCAGTCTCGTGTGATGTCGGTCGCAATGATTTTCAAAAGGTTAAACAAGGTCAATAATCTCAAATGCTCATGTGACCTTTTGCTTAGTACAGTTTTCTAGGTTCTAGGGATCCTTCAGAGGCCAAGCTGGAATTTTGCCTTGTTTGACCTTTTTGATCCAGATGTCATCACCAGGGAACCTCAAACTTCGACCGAATTGAGTTGACGTGCAGGACACATTCTGTGAATTTGGTGTTTTTAGCTCCCTTAGTTGCTGAGATCTCAGGGTTTCAAATTGACCCTTTCCCCACCCGAGCGAAGGGTATTCAACCGGTAACTCGGGCGCGTGTTAATTTCGTAAACCCCGCTGTTTTTCGTGCAAATCTCTTGAAACCTAGACTTCCATGAAGGTCATTTGTTGTCCCTCGGGCGCTTAGGCGCTGAGAAAGGATATTTCACCTTAGACTTTTTTGGCTTCTTGTTCTTCCAAGCTATGCGCACACGCAGTTTTTGAATTTTCTAACGATATGTTTGATTTTCAAAAGCGAGTCCTCAACTATGTAAGGTAGCGTTAAGAACCTGTCGGTTGACAGGGCGTGTTTCCGCTTCCTACCAAATGTATTCCTACGTGTTCTGGATGTTTTGACCTCTTCTAACATTTAGCCTTAAGGTCGTGGAGAATATCCATTGTGCATCATTAAAGTTTATGTTTTGCTCATGTTCCTTGCGTCTTTTTACTGCTTGATAAGTTGTTTGGAACCCTGTGAAGCACAGTTCGAATTATATTGTGCTAAGTAGAGGTTCCATGCGCAGATTCGCTGTACAGAATTACACTAGAGTTGGTGGGCTTGATCACAGATCCGTTTCTAACGTTGTGCTATTGTTCCTCTTTTCTACCGTCACTGGCGTATCCAAATGTGGACCCCTTTTCTGTATGCTCCACTGTTAAGGCTGAATTGGGTAAATGAATTGGCTTAACACTACCTGACATCGGTGAACACTTGCTTTGAAAAATCCAAGATATCTTTAGAAAAGCGAAACTGCGCGCACGCACAGCTTAGAACGACAAGAAGCTAAATAACTCTCTAGTTTAATATCTTATCTCGAAGCCTAAGTGCCCGGGGTGCGATATGTGTCATATATGCATGCCTGGGTTTTAGGTGGTTTGCACGCGAAGAAATGTGGTTTACGAAACCAAGTGTAAACTGTGCGAAACTGTGTAAACATGGGAGGTACATAGTCTATGTCGGGGAGTCCATGCGCCCTTTTCGTTTCAGTTGCAATGAGCACTTGCGAGATGCTCAAAACGAAACAGAATCAAAACGAACCTTTTCGCGCGACCATCTTTGAGAGAACACGCTGGGGCTAAAATCCAGGGAAATACGGACTCTTTAACTCTTTTCGAGCTCAAAGTTATCTTCAAAGCACGAGGTCATGCAGACAGAAAAAATGGTGAATCTTTTTTGATGAGAAGTTGGCAACCAGTCTTTAAGTTCAGGACTCATCATAAACGATTAGGTGAATGTGACTAGTGTCTTGACGTGTTATGCATCCTGGCTTAAGTTCACTTTCATGTATCGCTTGGCGGGACGCTTGATACACGATGTCTGTTTAATTGAAGTCGTTTGCAGGTAAACGTGATGTGTGATGCGAGACGCCTGTGTACTTGGAAGCGCCTGCGGAAGTAAATGATGTGTTATGCGTGATGCCTGTTAAATTGAACTCATTTGCATGTACACGTATTTTTCGCGTACTTTAATTCCCAGTTAGATGTCCACTGTATCATAAAAATGATCGGCAATTGCTTCTTGTTTGATCCCCTGTATGTTAGTGATGTTAGTGACAGTAGTGTTAGTGACATCGTCGTGCTTCATGGGCTGCGCAGCTCAGTTGCGTGTCCTTCTGTCGTGAGCTGCGTTCATATCACGCAAAGATGCAACGCAATATGTGCCGTTATGTTTCAGAGCCGATGCCTGCCTTGGTGGAGATGGCAGTGCCGCCGCCAGCTCCAACGTCGCCGCCAGCTCCAGCGCCGCCACCATCACCGCCTTTACCGCCACCATCGCCGCCCACAGCGTCTACTGGTCCGTGCTAGGTGCGGGTGGCGCGTTGGGTGCCGCCACCGTACTCGGCGGTTTTAAGTTTTTGAATGCAACGGAGCAGGAGAAAATAAGAAGGAAAAACCTAGGCTGTTTCAGCACAATGTGACTGACGGACTGATTTGAATCGAGCGTGCACGAGAGGCTGCATGACATTGGACTGATCACGTCTGCAAGCAGAGATAACGGGGAGGACACCAAACTGTTCATCAATTTAGTATAAAAAGAACCCATATCCACATGAACAAGGGAAAATCGTTAGGGCATACAGGGCATAACGGCAATATTGCGCTGCATGTTAAAATGTGTTGAACGCCAGCGATGGCCAGCAACCATGTTAATCATGGCTGCGACGCTAGAAATCCTGCTGAACTTATCGCCGTTAGCCAACAAGGACCGGGTTTTAAGGCGCCTATCGTAATGTGCCTGATTACTTTAAGACGCGTTTTAATTTATGTCGACTTGACGCAACGTGCCCTGTACAGCCGACATAGTCTGTATTCGCGCCCTTTAGCCCATGAGCGCGCGTAAAATCGCCCGTTGGTATTCGAACTAGTTTGACCGTGTTACCTCCCCTCTACGCGTTACAATCAACCGTACAGTGCGCCACTGTGGGCGTGGCTCAGTGACGTGGTACTGTCACGTGGTGTGGCGCGACATCGTTGGTTGGGATGATCCAAACCCAGGTATGACCTTTTTTGTCGCTTTTCGCTCGCAATTACCACCATGGCCATAAATTGCCATAACAAGAATTAATTTAGTTATGATTGCGAAACATACGACTATCGTGTAAATAAAACATGCGTCCACACAGAGACTGGCCGGTGTAATGAAGGCATTTGATGATAATTGTCGCGGTTTCAAGTGTTAAGCATGTAACAAACGCAGCTAGGCTTGACATAACGGCCTCTGATGAACCGGGTGCGCGGCGCACGGTACGGTCCCGGCACCAAGTGCACTGGGCGGGCACACATGACGCCGCACCCACACTCTTCACCGGAGAAGACGAGAAGAAGAAGGGAAGAGAAGAGGGCCAAAAGAAGACAGCACAGAACTGCCGAAAGAGACCACCGATGACAAGCTCAGAAGACAGTGACGTGTCCTGGCGCCTTTTTAAAAGGCGCCTGGAAGATAGCGAAGAGCTGTTCCAGCCACCCGCCACCGCCGTCGCCTAGCTTGCTGCTCGGGACTATCGAGTTTGGTGTGTTTGATCATTTTGTTTCTTCTCATGTGCTCTCTTACGATAGCTTATACGCGCTTTTTCTCCATGTCTTTTGTGAATCGTTTATTTATTAGCTGTTCACAAAGTGATCCATGCTTGGAAGACATTCGATTAAACCCGTGATTCAACCGATCTGATACAATAGCCAATGCCCACTTTTTCTACAGTTTTGTGTATCGTTTGTTCATTAGCTGGCTACAAGGTGATTCAAACTTCAAAGGCATTTGTTTAAGGCCGTAATTTAACCACGATCGTGTGCGGTGCCTGTGTTGTGATGTGTACACGTAAATTGCATGCAAGTATGACCGATGTGCCGTTATGTCATGCGTTCAAGTAATGTACTTATTGGTTGTGCGCTGCTGGCCGCTGTGTTTGGTACCTGCCTGTTTCAAGAGCACGCTTATTTGCTCACAGACGGACCGCACGGGAAGAACGTGTGCTTAAAGAAGGAGAAAAGGAGAGAGAAGAACGTTTGCAGTGACGACCCACTGCCGCCGCCGCCCAGCCCGCCTCTGGCTGCAAACCCGCCGCACGGACTCCTGGAGTGCGGCAGGTGTATGATGATTCTATCTTGTCATGTGACGGCCGTTCTCTTGACATTTCATAAGCGCTGTTCTGTATGCGTTTCTTATATCGCGTGTTTATTAAGAGATACGAAGTGATTCTGACATAAAAAGCATTCAATTGTTTTTCGCCGCAACTAGTCGCTGTTTAAGGTATAGCTGCTCGGGTACGGATATGGCTGCATCGCCAGAGCGAGATGAGGCTGGCGGGCGGCTGTCGTGTAATTGCAGTGCGTAATGCAGCCTCTGTTTGCAGATCCGTCTCCTGCTGCCGGCGCTGCTGCAAGGCCGCAGGACTGAGCACATCATGATGCCTCACATTATGACAACCCTCGCCGGTCCCCGGCTGGCCATGGGGGAGGCCAACGGCTGACTCCAGAGGCAGCAACGAGCTCACGCCATGGCAGCCGGGACGCTTAAATCTGCCATCCGGTGCCTGTCGCAGTTGATTACCTATGTGACCATCGGCAGCGACAACCTGGGCCTCCAGGTGTGGCTGCCGCGCATGCCGGTAAGTGGTCTCCACAGCTGGCGTGCCGACTGTGCAGGCTGTCGCACCGCCGTCACCGCTCGCTTATGACATGCAATTCCCAGGCCATGGTGGAGCGGCTGGCAGCCTGGCAGCGGCCACTGCAGCGTGCGGACTGTGAGCGACGACGCCACTGTGCTGACCCGGCCGACAGTGGCTTGGAGAAGAGGAAAAAGAAGCAACGCAAGGAGAAGAAGCAGAAGCACCAGAAGAAGAAGAAGGCGGCGTTAACCCTTAATGAGCCGCAGTGACCGCCCAGCTCGTCTCCGTCTTCAGCCCGCCTCCCGGGCCCATGGACTGCGGTAAGTGTATCACAACCATGTCTCTTGTTTCGTGCCGCTTATTCTCCGACGACAGCTTTTGCGCACCTCTTTCTGTGTGTGTTGGCCCGAGTTGTTGTCAACATCAAAGGCATTCATTTAAGCCCGTCATTCATCCTCGCTCGTTTAGGGTGCTTGTGTTTGGTGTTTATCGTTGGAGTGCGTGCGTGTCTCACTGATGTCGCATTTTGTCATGTTTTCCTGTTAAGTAGTTATCGCTTGTTCTTGGTTTGGGTGTTTTGTTCTGCATTGACGTGTTTGTTCAGCCTGTCCATGTTCCCGCAGAGCCGGCTGCCGAAGAACGACCACCGCTGCCCAGCCTGTGTCTCCCCGACGACTACTCGCCTATGGAGTACGGTAAGCATGCCTGATGATACTATTTCTTTCCATGTTTTAACCATCTCTGGTAGCAGTACATTCACTTACTATTGTGTGTACGCTTATCGAGGTATGTGTATTGTACGCTGTGGGTGCATTAGACAATTGGAAAGTTGTTAAAAAGGAGCCGTTTGTTTCATGCGCCGATGTTTTCATGTGTTATAGTCATTGCCCTTAAAGTAGTTGCTCTATGTTTTCGATGTTTATTCCGTTTTCCGGTATGCGACTAGTCAGCCTTTCATTCTACCAAGATATCCGATGGCCGACACTTATGGCACATGTGATACGTTTTCATCTAAAGGGGCTATTGATCGTCCGTTGTTGGCTGCTGTGCTTTTTATTTAGTTGCTTCATAAGCGTGCCTATTTGCCCACAGATCCGGCTACTGACGAACGGCCGTCGCCGTCCACCTGGTCGCCCCCGTGTTTGACGACTCTTCCATTGAGAACGGTAAGCGTGTTCAGTGGCTGTATTACTTTAAATTTTCCTAGCCGTCCATCGTAGAACTTGGCATGCAGTTGTTATTTTCATTGTGTATCCATGTTGTCATTTTTATAGCCGTCCATCGTAGAACTTGACATGCAGTTGTTATTGTCATTGTGTATCCATGTTGTAATTTTCCTAGCCGTTTATCGTAGAACTTGACATCCAGTTTTTATAGTCATTGTGTATGCATGTTCTTTGATGTAGGTATCTCCTATTTTGTGTATGTAATAGACTGTTAGCAAAGGTGTCACCAATACGAAGCGTTCCATTCATTACACTGTGGTTGTCTGTTCTGATAATTTACCTACAGTGTGACGCATTCTATGTCCACATTGTTTGTTTCCCGTTTTTGTACGTGACTACTTAGCCCTTAATTCTGCCAACAGAGGGAGCTCTGGCCGACAGCCAGGCGCCACCGGCGGCGGACGCCGACCCCGACTGGGCGCCGTCCTCGTCCCTCTCGTCGGCATCGACATCACCAGCGCCAGCGGAGAAGGAGGCCTCGGAAGAGGGTGACCGGCCCGGTACGTCACCAGTTGTCCTCTCTGTATGTGGCGGCAGACTGGATGTAAATGTGCTTCTGCCGCAGCTGGCATATCCGTGTGCTTATTCGGGCCGTAGCAAACTGATCATTCTGTGTTGCAGCGTGCAAGCCGCGGCAGGGCCGGCTTGCACGCAGCGGCGCTGGGAAGCGCCACAGGCACCCGTGCCGCCTACTGCCGTGCCGCGGCACCACGTAAGCCATCCTGAAATGGCACATCACGATGGTGCACCCGCGGGTAGGCGACGGATTGCATGCTGTGCGGTTGTTGTTTGCCTTCACTCGCTTGTGCGTGTTTCTGCCGTCGATGCGTCACGCATGTCCACAGCTGTGCTGTCGGCCTTATCTTTCCAGCAGTCTGTTTGTGTTTCAGCTTGCCACACGCGCGGTAGAGCGGGCTAAACGCCCGCGAGCCGCCGTGGCCCATTACCCTCCGCCAGCGCCCAAGTGCACCCAGGCCCGCTGGCGCTGCCCGCTCGGTGCCACCGACGGGCGGCACCAGTGCCCGGCGGTTGTGGTGAATATATCACGACACATTCGGGTAAACTTCCCTGCAGGCAGTCAGGAGGTAGATACCAGCGGCGTTGTTCCTGTCATTGTTTGGACATGCGTTTCACTGTCTCAACACCGCGTGCTGTCGGCTTTTCGGCGTGTTCGGTGTGGCATCGTGAACCGTCCGTCCACAGTTCCAACAAGCGTGCGGCAGTGCGGAGCGAGCTGACCCCACGTCATCGAGCAAGCCCGAAAAGCCGCTGGTTGGACTGGAGGCCACCTCGGACCAGTTCGTTACATTCCTGCGTGGGGTCCGGGGTGGCTTTTGCAACCGGAAGAAGGTGCAGTGCCACATGCGGGCGGCAAGTGCCACCGATGCCGGTCTGCTTCCATTTACTTACTGTCACCTGTTGTCACTCGTGTTTCGCGTGTCATCTTGCGTTATTTTCGTCCGCCATGTCCGTCCCATGCACCGGGGTCCAGAATTGTGCTGGCGGCGAGCTGTCATATAATTGCAGTGCCTAATGCAGGCTCATTTGCAGCTCCGTCTCCTGCTGCCACAGCTGCTGCCAGGCCGCCGTGCGGAGCAGCTAATGATGTCTCACATCATGGCGGCCCTCGTCGGCCCCCAGCTGGCCATGGAGGGGCCCGACGGCTGGCTGCAAAGACAGCACAGAGCGCACATGATGACAGCCGGGGTATTGAAATCGGCCATCCGCTGCCTGTCCCAGTTGATCACGTACGTAACACTCGACTGTGACAACTCAGGCCTCCTGGCGTGGCTGCCGCGCATGCCGGTAAGTGCCATCAACAGCTGGCGTACCGACTGTGCAGTCCTACGCGCCTCCGTCGCCGTTCGCTAATGCCTGGCAATTCACAGGCCATGCTGGAGCGGCTGGCAGCCTGGCAGCGCTCCATGAAGCGTGACGATTGGGAGCGACGCCGTCACCATGAAGCCCAGGCGGCACGCGTCGTCGGCTTAGAGATCCAGCAGTGCTTCCTGAGCGTGTTATATTGGCCGCCGCTCTGTGGTTGGGAGTAATGTTCATGTATGGCGCTTGTCTCGTGATATATGTGTCAGTACCGTCCGTGTCCCGTCTTAGCCCAGCTGCTGTCATTGTTCGGTGCGCATTGTGCTGGCGTGGTCGTGGCTGGATGACATCGTGTCAGTCTTGTGTTTAATCGGCTGTCTTTTGGCCGACAGTTCGAGTACGTCACCACTCTGACGGAGTGCCCGCTGGTCGGCGAGTTCCCGCCACTGCCGGCCGAGGCCCGCCAAGCGCGCGATGACCTCATGACGCTCCTGATGGTGCGGTGCGCCGGCCGGCCCAGTCACGTCACTGGCATCGCCGCCTCTTCGGTGCCCGAGGACAGGGTGAGTAGGCTGGCTGGCCGACGTCTGACTCACTGTTGCGCGCCATTCGTTTTGCGTCGGTCGTTCTGCTGTCTGTCGTGTCTGTTGTCGGAGTGATGATTTGAACGAGACACCATGTGCGTCTGTAGACTGTCGACCTCGATGGCCAAGAGCGTGGCCTCATCAAGAATTACAGATTCCGGACATCGGCCACCTCGACGCTGTAGGCGGCTGTCAGCAGCGAGCTGTGGCTGCGGCTGCTCCACTTCACATCAGTGGAGCGGCCGGCGCTGCTCACACCAGACACCACAGAAGCGACCGGGTATGTACAAAGGCTGTTCGGCAGGCGCTGGACCGATTAGTGTTGCCAGGGTCAACCACGTGCGTTTTGCACCCTCCCCAGTGTGGTTCAACTGTAAGTGTCTCTTTCCACAGGTCTTGATGGCCACGGGCGGCAGCCCGCTGGCAAGTAGCAGCGCCGCCAAGGCCTTCAAGGTGGCGTGGCGGTGTGCCGGTGAGGACGTTGATGTCCCCGATCTGACACTCGATGGTCTTGCTTTTTCATCGTGAGCAAAGAAAGAGCCAAATCCACGCTGTCTCCGTGACGTTAGGCGTGTCGGTGTGACCTTGAAATATCCTGCACGAAATAGTACAAGTTCATGGGCGTCCAGCTCAGAAACAAGGTGTGAAAAAATGGCCCGGCTGTGAATTGCACTTCGTGGCCTTCAAACGTGCTACCTCAAACTCGAACAAATGTGGAACACTGTATATTACACTGGCAGTGTTCTAGCAGGTCGCCTTGTGGTTAACAGAAGTTGCACTAGACCACTATCGAGACATAGTGTTTCATGTTTCTTGTCTCGATGTCTGACGCCATTCAAGAAGAGGAAGATCGCTGCCAAGATGCCGCTGTCAGCACGTGACTGACGCTCTGTGAGGGGCGGCACCGGAGCCGGGCGGCGGCTGGGGGGGAGCCGAGCGGTGCACGGCCGACGGCCTGGTGACCGACTGCGGCCGGGGTGGGCCGCACCGGCCGATGGATGGCACGTGATGGATTCAGCGAAGTCAGTTTGTAGGGGATCTTCCAAATTGATGCAACAACGGAGTGTTAGACAAAGCTATACATGCTGGAGATGCTTTCTTAGGCAACACGACAATTGAATGAAGAAATTCCATTTACCTGTGATCAGGTATGGTCAGACCAATGTCAAACCAGCCTGCTTTCCTTTTCTAGGGCTTGCTGTGCGGGACAGTTTCTGGTGCTCATTTGGAATTTTTGATAACAGGAACCACACTACAAATCTTCCATGATGTGCCTTATGGTCAGCATGGGTCACTGATCTAAAATGACTCAGGTCAGTATTTTGTTATTTTTTAGCAAACTGCTAGCGTAATCTTTGTCGCTGATTCAAATGTAAAGATCGAAGAAGTCTGGTTTGATTTCAGTCAGCGTGACCTTCGAAAGGTCAATCTAGGCCACTGACTCCAAATGAGCATGTGGTCTTTTGCTTAGGCCAGGCCTCCTTGTTATAGGGCGCTTGGGAGACCAACTTGAATCTGACCTTGTTCGACCCTATTTGACCCGACGACTGTGACTTAGGAACCTCAAATTTTGGCCTAGTGAGTTCACGTACAGTTCAACACAGCCTGTGAATTTGGTGCATCTGACTGTATTAGTTCCTGAGACCTCAGAGGGTCAAATTAACCCCCGCCCCAGCGAGTGTAACCAACCTGTCAGCCGGGGGGTGTTAAAGTCAGGCTACCGCGCGCCACTCGTGGGCATGGTCCGGTTACGTGGTATGGCGCGGCATCGGTTGAGGCTATTGAATGCCGGCGCAGGCTAAAGCTCTGCGGTTGTCCGCCCCCGCGCATCTACACCCACCCCACCGTTGTCCAGTCTCCATCCGGAAGCCTTATTTTCATTTCTGGCCGAGAAGACCAATCGAAATAACATTGACGCCAGGGCCAGCCACTTCACGAAAGTCTCCTCAAGAATGTGGGAAGCTGGCAAGAAAACGAAGAGGCCTGGGCTTGGCGCCTCCACCAAAGTCGTATCCAGCTGTCGGCGGCCGACGCTATCCGCAAGAAGACGGTTTCACAGCCACCAGCGGCGGCTGTGTAGACGACTGAGGAGAAGAAGACGAAAATGGCGGGGAGAGAAAAACTGCGGGCTCCGGAACAGAAGAAGAAGCTGGACACTAAGGTGCGCACGAGCCGCCGCCGCCGCCGCCGCCGGCATCCAGCTCGCCGCTCGCCGCCAGTCCGCCGCACGGGCGTATGGACCACGGTAAGCGTGTCTGATGGTTCTGTGCCTTGTCGTGTGCCGGCCATCATCTTACGACGGCTTGGGCGCCGTTATTTGTGTATGCGCTTTGTGTGGCGTATGTGTGTTAGCTGGTGATAAAGGTATTAAGTAAATGCATGCATTTACTTCAGGCAGTCATCCTACTACGTCTCCGGCGTCCGTGGCGTCCGTGTAGCAGCGTAACCTACTGCTTTAATTTGCTGGTCTTGTGGCCGAGTTGGTCGCAAGACAATGACTGACTTACCGCTGGTTCGCAGGACTTCATTCTAGGGTCTAGGGCACCATAAGTAGAACACTAGGATGCACCTTATTGTTCCCGGTGAACTATTGAACGTCCATGCCGTCCCAGCACGGAGTGCCTTCCGGACGTCATTCTGGCGACACGGGGGCGAGGTCCCCTGGTCGATCCGGAGGCCCTTAAAGGTATACATTATATCGCATTGGCCTTTATCTCTGACGCGGAGGCCTTCTGACCCGCGCAGTCAACCATGAATCGACGCAGGAAACCTCAATGTCGCGGCAAGACCCGTTATTGCCTCAGGTGGTCCAAAAATTGGCACAAAGACTGGCGGGCAGCTTAACGGGCCCATAGCTGGAATTGGGATGGAGGGCCCGTCGTTAGTGACTGGGGACCATGACTGACACAGGGCAATTGACAACACAAGTTTCCACACAGGTTTAACACAGGTTTCCCTGACCGCCTCGGGCTCCCCTGTCGACACAGGACACCCTGCTAGGCACCGCGGGTCTGTGACCGACACAGGCGGGCATTATTGTAAGGGTCCGACCAATGAAAGTCTCGCGCCCGGCCTCCTCTCTACAGCAACACCAAAAGTGTTCTACACTTATCGAAATAGGGACCGGTTCTTGCGCCGTCGAATTTACCTGCTTTCATGGCGAGCTGATATGAAAATATGGAGATTGATGTGGAGGATGAGCGATGATATTGGTTCGATCTCGTTCACTTTAACAATTGGCGGAAAATAGAGCCTGGTTGCTTATGTACGTTCATGGTGCGCATCATCTGCTCCGGTATGAAGGAGTCACGTGTAACATCAATCAACCACCCAGCCAGTCCAACACCGTCAGACCCAGCAGTCATGTGCATGTGCGGCACATGTCGCCCATGCGCGGTGAGTATTTGAGGGGTAATTCGGCAGCCCGGGCCATAGCAATACAGAACAAGAACAATGCAACTGAGCCACAAGGATACGTGAGCATCCATTGGTATTCTACAACAGCTTCGACAGCGCATGATTAGCCCGCACGGATGGCCACGTGCTGTCGATCGTAATGCATGGATGGCTAATTTCATCACACGTGTCATCCGGAGGTCCCGAGCTGGGCCCGGAGCCAATCGGCTTTTGATCCTCAAATCCGTGGCCCCTGATCCCTGGGGCGCTGAATAAGAATCCGGCCAGCCCTTCGTGTCCTAAGGCCTCCAAATCGACCCGTTGATCGTCGGTCCGGTGGGCCCTCCACGCCCTCTTCGTACCCTCTCCTTTCTTCAGTCTCTCCTCGAAAGAATCTTATCCTATTAGGATATTCTGATACGTTTTGCTAGCAAATGATCTCGATTTGTTGGTGAAAGCAGGAAAGGGCGCCCCCAATCTAAAACTTCGGGAACCACCTCTTCTACCCCCCCCCCCCCCCCCCTGTGCTTCCATTTTACAAGTGTCATAAAACCAGTTGTTGCTCTCATGGTGGCGCGACAGTGAGTGGTTCGCCGTCGGGTCGACCCCGCCGCCGCCGCCGCCGCCACGCGGGACCGTCCGCACCGACTCGTACTCGTAGTAGTTGCTGATTGGCCATTCGGCGGCGCTCGGCTCGGCGCGCCGGCCGCGCTGCGAGTGGCCCACATGGTGCTGCCGCCTGGCGGTCACAGCTGAAGTTAGGAGCAGGGACGCGACACTGCACAGGTGCTGGCGATCAGCTCTGGGCAGTACACCTGGTGCCGCCAGCTGGCCGCCCGTGCTGGAGGTGAGAGCAGGGTGCGACGGTGCTGAGGGATGTAATCAATCGGCTGAAGGGACCGGAGTTATGAAGACATTGCCACCTACACGCGCAGTGTTATTGGAGCCGGATGTGCCATTTGCGTGGCTAAAATGTCGCACACTTGACAACTTTCAGATATTGGAAAAAGCAATCGAGATATCTGTAGTAATTGCTGATTGGCCATTCGGCGGTGCTCGGTTCGGCGCGCCGGCCGCGCTGCGCCAAGTCCAACAATTGTGTGGAGCTATTGTCATGCGTTAGCATAAATATCACGTCTCCTTTTCTGCAAAACACGAAATGTGCACGCAAAACGTACATCAACAGCCAAGTTCCAGTTATCCGCCAGTTGGTTATAGCCAATGCGACCAAACCAACGAACCAAACGCGACCAAATCGACAGTGCTGGATGGATTCGGGACCGAGATGTACTGCTTAGCTGCGCGGTCATGGGACGTTCCACAGCTACACCACAGCCCGCCACCTCTCCGAAATACACAGGATGATCAACGAGGTGGTGTTCACCTCGCGCCGCACGCGCAGTGAATCGGACGGAGCCCGCCCCGCCTTATCCTATTTCTGTTTCATAGTATTCAATGATGGTTTTAAAAAACTGTTCGGTCCTCCGTAGCTGGAAAATAGTGGCTTCATAATAGCTCAGTACGTTTAACGGTGAACGTCTATCCTCAGATTATTCAGCAAGGTGCCTTGTCTGGCACGGAGGAACAGTTTGTGGAGATGTCGACAGATAGAAGGGTTAGTAGATTTACTAGACTAGATTTAGTAGATTTTCCAGTAATGGGACATCTGCATTGGATCCATGCCGAGGTCTGAAT
Source organism: Pollicipes pollicipes (assembly GCF_011947565.3). Classification (NCBI taxonomy): domain Eukaryota; kingdom Metazoa; phylum Arthropoda; class Thecostraca; order Pollicipedomorpha; family Pollicipedidae; genus Pollicipes; species Pollicipes pollicipes. Next base: position 2,058,742 of record NW_023597054.1, read on the forward strand.
ACACGGTTTTTTAAACCCTTCCATCTGTTGACATTTTTACAAACTGTTCCTCCGTAACAGAATAAGGCACCATGCTGTATAATCTGAGGATGCACGCTCACCGTTAAATGCAGCGCGCTATTATGAAAGGGATCAAGACCACCAAAGCAATGATATTTTGACTATGTGGAGGAATCTGTGGCATCCCATTCTGATGCATGCATTATCTGTATTTTGGCCAGATTTTTACTCTGGTTTTAGCGTTGGCCTGCGAGTAATAGGTGGCATATAGCGCTCCATGGCATGGAAGCATTACCACAAGTGCCCAAATGGTAAGGTTTCCGTTGTCAACCATCGTTGGAGCCGGCAACATACGGTTTGAAATGGCGCTCTTCGCATAGCTTTACTTGAATGGACCCAAAAGCAGAGACCCGAACACGTTAGCGGAACTCTCGCAGCCTCATCGAAGCCCAATCCAATTCAGTGTTTCTAATTACATGCTCCCAAATCTGGAGAAACCGTGCGGAGCGCTGAAATGAGAACCGTTAAGTGCAACTAGTGCCAAATTGCTTCGAAAAAGGCCAAAGACGGCTCTTTCCCAAAACCGCAAGTGACTAGATTGTTCCCCACAATGAAAACGATCGTTCAGGGGTATTCTTAACCTCGTCAAGTTTATCAAAGTCGTAGCAAATCCAGCCATATTCAGTTGTCTGTTGCCTTCTCAAAGAGCGTTCTCGCTCACTAAGTAGGGACGGTGCTGGCCGCCAAAGTCCCAGCCCAGACACGATTATGAATGCCAGGTGACTGCCTCTGCACTTGTGCCATGTGGCTCTTGTTGATGTGTGGTCATTTTTCGTGGTCTACACCATCTAGTCAGTGGTAAACCAAACGCTGTTATATTATCAACATCCGCTGCAACCTGGTCAAAAACACTATTGCGGCTGCGTTAACCACCGCCGACTATGCAGGAAGTCGTCTCAAATTAAGTACTGGGTTCTTCCGCATATCTTGAGAGGCATATTTACGTCTGTGTTATATTGGTGGTCTCTAAAAAAGAGTGCAAGCCTTTTCATCACATTTGGAAAACTCCCCCCCCCCCCTCCATGAAGCAAAATGCCACACGTGAAGTGGAAATGTCCTCCAAAGCTCATATACCTGCGCTCATAGCGAGTTGGACATAATAAATAATGTCACTCACGGTGCACTCAACGACGCTACAAGGCTCACCGCAACCCCACAATCTGCCACCCTTGTGGCGGTCAACCAACGGCAGCGTTTTAATCAGCTCCTTTGACCTTGCATGTGCCTACCGCGTCGTGTTTGTATACAAATTCGCTTGTGCCATATCTCGAACGTGTGTCAAACCTGTTCGGTGTGTAATTTTCCGTTTTTCTGGTTGCCCTCTTAACTCGTGTCGATGGTAGATTAGTTTGTTTTTATTATAAATCGTGAATTCTAATTGCTATTTTACAGTGTCCTCTCAGTCGCTGTTTTCCACCATCCAACATAATCTAATAGTTCCTAGTTGCGATGCGCGACAGCGCCGCAACGGCCTTGATTTTCAGGCGACGACGCCTGGGGCACGTGTGCGAGCTCAGGCGATAGAAGGTAACGGCGGCCATCTGTACAATTATTGATATATATGGTGTAGGTGTACTTTGCTACCTAACGCTAGAAAAAATCATTGCACACCATTCGTCGTGTTTAAGGCGGCACAAATCGTAAATAATCTCAAAACAGGTAGAATCATGCTCCTACCTTCGAATTTCAATAACTTCGATGGCGGGCTCCCGAGCGCCGCGCGCACCGCACCGCCTGGACTCCCCAGCGCCGCTTCTGCGTTTCCGTTGCGTAAATACAATATTTCTGCTTACCGAGAACTCTACAAAATGTACGGGACCAAGGTAAACCATTCGTCGTGTTTAAGGCGGAACATATCGTAAATAATTTCAAAACATATAGAATCATGCTCCTACCCTCGAATTTTAATAAATACGATAGAGTTCCCGAGCGCCGCGCGCACCGCACCGCGCCGCCTCGACTCCCAAGCGCCGTTTCTGCGTTGTTGCGAAAGCACGATATTTCTGCTTATCAAGAAACATAAAACATGTACGGGACCAAGGTAACAATAATAAAGCAACCAAAATCGTTTCTTATCGAGTTTAGGTACATTTATGAAACACACAGGCCAGAATAGTCCAGAACATATCCTAAACTAGCCTAACCTAACCTAACCTAACCTGACCTGACTGACCTGACCTGACCTGACCTGACCTGACCTGACCTGACCTAACCTAACCTAACTGAGAATAGACCAGAACCTAAGCTAAGCTAAGCTAAGCTAGCCTGACCTGACCTAAGCTAACCCAACCTAACTTAACCTGAGAATAGACCAGATCCTAAGCTTAGCTAAGCTAACCTACCCTAACCTAACCTAACTAACCTAACCTAACCTAACCTAACCTAACCTAGCCTAACCTCCCCACCCTATAACCCCTTCAACCCAGCATCCCATAGCTAAGCTAAGCTAAACTAGCCTGACCTGACCTGACCTAACCTAACCTAGCCTAGCCTAGCCTAGCCTAGCCTAGCCTAGCCTGGCCTAACCTAACCTAACCTAACCTAACCTGAGCTTAGATATAAGCTCATAGACCTTATGAGCTTAGATATAAGCTAATAGACCAGAACCTAAGCTAAGCTAAGCTAACCTACCCTAACCTAACTAACCTATCCTAACCTAACCTGACCTAACCCACCCTAACCTAACCTAATCTAACCTAACCTAACCTCCCCACCCTATATCCCCTTCAACCCAGCATCCCATTGGCGTCCATGTTCCATGCCACATATGGGTGCCATATAGTGAGCTTTTATTTAGCTGTCATGTTCTCATTTTGCTTTACATTCCCCACCCAATCCCCCTGCAACCCATGGTCCCGTTGGCGTCGAGGATCAAATTTCATGGATTCTTGTTACCTTGGCCCGGTACATTTTTATGGTTATTGATGCTGCTTGATGCACAGTAATGTTGTGACCCGCGCAGTAATGGCGCCGGTGTCGCGGGTGCTGTGTGTGTGCGGCGCTCGGGAGCTCGCCATCGTAATTATAAAAAATTGAAGGTAAGATTATGAATCTACCTGTTTTGTGATTATTTACGGTATGTCCTGCCTTAGACACGACGAATGGTTTACTTTGGTCCCGTACATTTTGTAGAGTTCTTGGTAAGCAGAAATATTGTATTTACGCAACGGCAACGCAGAAACGGCGCCAGGGAGTCCAGGCGGTGCGGTGCGCGCGGCGCGCGGGGGCCCGCCATCGAAGTTATTGAAATTCGACGGTAGGAGCATGATTCTACCTGTTTTGAGATTATTTACGATATGTCCTGCCTTAAACACGACGAATGGTGTACAATGATTTTTTCTAACATTAGGTAGGAAAGTACACCCTGACCATATATATATATATATATATATATATATATATATATATATATATATATATATATAGTGCGACCACCAGTTGTGTCGATGGCCGGAGATAGCGGACGGACAGTGCTGCGATACCCTGCCATTCTCTTTCCCGTCCCCCGGCAGGTGCAGAGCCAGCGGCAGGGGGCGGCGGCGGATAGAGACTGCAGTGCCGGGCGGCTCCAGGACGGTAGCACCAGCCCCCGTCCGCCCCTCGCCGGCGCCGCCTCAGTCCCGCGCGAGCCTGCCGCGGGCGCGCGCGCGTCCGCACGCTCAGCACCGTTCGGACGCGCTATGGCCGCGGATCGACACGGGTCGGCACGGGGCGCCCTGCAGGTGGTCTGTGCACTCGGAATATGCGTGTTCCTAGGCCCGGCGGCGGCGCGGGTCAGGGTGGGTGGCACTAGCGGGGCACCCAGTGACCGGAGTGGACCCGATAACCGGAGTGGACTCGGCGACCGGAGTGGACCCGATAACCGGAGTGGACTCGGCGACCGGAGTGGACCCGGTGACCGGAGTGGACTCGGCGACCGGAGTGGACCCGGTGACCGGAGTGGACTCGGCGACCGGAGTGGACTCGGCGACCGGAGTGGACCCGATAACCGGAGTGGACTCGGCGACCGGAGTGGACCCGGTGACCGGAGTGGGCTCGGCGACCGGAGTGGACCCGGTGACCGGAGTGGACTCGGCGACCGGAGTGGATCCGGTGACCGGAGTGGAGTCGGTGACCTGACCCGGCGTCTGTCGCGCATGTCAAGATCGGCGGAGGGCGTGGGCTTCACGCGGCCGCTGGAGGAAGGTCGAATCATGGCCGCGTCTGTTGGAGATGCCGCCATGTCCAGTGGCGCCACCACAACAAAGTCAAGCAGCCCATCGCCCTTTTCTGGCCGTCCGGCGGCCTCTGGTGAACATCTGGCGACCTCTGATGACCCCATGGTGACCTCCGGCGATAGTCTAGCGGCCCCAGGGGACTGTCTGAGCGATGTGTTCATCAGCGTCAAGACGTCGGGCCAGTTCCACGCCACCCGTCTGCCTCCCATCCTGGACACGTGGTTCAGCCGCGTCCCCACTCAGGTACGGACCCTCGGAGTGCCCTTACGCGAAGGCAAACAGCACCCACATGCCGCAGTGACTGGCATCGTTAGGTCACTTGTGACTGTAAAGCGGCTGAAGTAAGACCAGATCTCGCCAAGCCACTGTCGGCCACAGAGTGCTCCTGGCTCACCAATCGCAGCTATATCGTGATGTACTTCTACTGCAGTAGCAATGGTGTTGTAGGTGCAATCCTGATGGTGCACGCTTAGGCTACAATGCGTCATAAACGCGACACTTCGTAAACCATGAATGATAGGGTTCAACCTAGCCTCGTCATGGGCAAATTAGGGAACAAACATTGGCGACGAAACTGGGGCAGTTTGCACGACTATTTTTGGCATGTGACATATGATGGCGTAACATTCCTGAGTGTGATAGATTGCTATTGACCCACCGGGCCCACCCAAAACTATGCTGGGTTTCCATTCCGTTATGAAGAATGCGGGGTCGCGGCACCACGTGGGCCTCGGTCACGTACCTGCAAGTCAGGTGCCGTCGGGCCAGATGACTAGAGATCACGTGACTACAGGTGACGTCTACAATAGCCCGGTCATTGCTGCTTGCACCGAACATTCTTGTTGCCTGTGTATGTGTGAGGGTGGGGGGTGGTCACGGAACTACAAGTCCCGATACTGCAGATGATGCTTTTTCAATCCAGGAAGCCGCAGGTCACACGCATATGCAGGGCGGCTGAGTGTGACCGGGCTGCGGTAACACGAATGCACGCCCGTGTTATCGCGTCTCGGAAAAATGCATTGCATTCTTGGCCAGCGCTGGTCCTCTCGATAAGTTCAGTAAATCACTCCCCTGCCAATTATGGAGGCCGGCGTCTCACCAGCTGCTTTGACTTGGACGCACTGTCAGGGGCATGGGGCTGCCTTCAGGGCACGAGCGGGGCCACGTATTTCATGGCCCGGAAATGCATATGGGCATGTTTTTATTGCACATCAGGCCGTCCAAAGGGACATGTTAAGTCATGCTTCATAAAACTGCACACGCCTAAGCGTGCCATGTTACGATTTAAGCAGTCCCTCCAATCTGCTATTTTGATAACGTCCGGTATACGATGTTACACTGGACGGTTCGCGTATTCGTGCCAGGTGTGCTCTCCAGGCCAAGTATTGGCGACGATTTCGACTAAGACATGATACTTATTGTTTTCAGCCGCAAATTGTGTCCAGGTGTCTGCTGGCATAGACGTTGCGTTCAGCCATCATTACCTGCACGTGTGACATGTGCGTGGATTCAAACAGAATGAAGCGCTTTTAAATGTGTCCAGGACACCAGCAAAAACAAAAGTCCACACCTGAACAGTGTGATACGCATGTCAAGAGTTTGCATATGCAACTCATCCTTACCTTATGTACCTCCCGCCTACCTACCCAACATCCTCACCTAACCATCCTTGCATCATGTATGCCACTGTGCTGGAGGACCAGATGACAATCGCATTGAACATTGCAGTCAGCATGAGTTAGCATTGCAACAATTTGTGGGCTTCAACGAGCTCAGAAGTTACTGACGACAATTTAAAAAATAATAATCTTGCAGCGGTAAGGTGGCCGGACTGGAGTCCGGGCCTAAGGACGCTCGCCCGTCACCTGCCGCTGTGATTTCCGGAGCATTCAAGCTCGGTGGCCGTTCATTTGCTTACCTGAAACACTGGCATTGGTCAAGCCTGACTGAAAATCTGCATTTTCTTGGCCTGCGCACGTGTGTGGTGCGACCGCGGGGAAGAAACGCGTGCACAATGACTTGACGGTCCACTGTCCGGTGGCGGCACGAGCGATGTGCACCCATCGACAAACTGCACCGAATGATGACTGCTGATTGGGGCGGGGGGAGTTGAAGTGCTCCGTTTGCCGTGGTCATATGATGTCTACTGTGTGATGTGATACAGTCTAGTCTGCAGCCGCCAGAGGGACATTTCACCCAAGTGCCGTAGTAGCAGTTTAGCTTAGTTTGTAGTTGCTATTTGTAGTTGGGCGCCGTTCATGGCAGCTCAGTTCTCGCGAGGTCGACGGCATACAGTTGGGAGGCTCGTCCCTGCAGCGTGCTCTGCGAGGCCGGCCGAGCCTGGCCCGACCCGCTCCTCTGTCCCGCACCCCGGAAGGCGACCGGACGCTCTTAGGCGCGCAGACACTCACTGAGGCCTCCCCCTCTGCGGGCAGGTCGGCTCGGCTTCGACAGATAGCGACGGCTTCCAGTCACCGGCCGCGGTCCGTGGAGGGGCTGGGGAGAGGGAGGGGTCGATGCTGACAGCGTTTGCCGGGGGAGGGCTGACCCTCACGCGAAACGTGCCGCTCGCGGTGGTCGCAAGAGTCCTGAGGAGGATTCGCGAAAACATGCCCACCCAAGGCCTAGATGTGGAATTGTGGAGGAAGCATAAGACTGCAGGCAGATGGAAGAACTGTAGTGCTGTGTCATGCGTGTCTTTAAGCTGGTCAATGGTCTACTTCTTTTTAATGTTGTGCATGCAGTGTGCGCGCTAAACAATAGGCGACAAGACATGCTACAGCAAACACACTGCCATTGTGCAAATTTGTTTTTTTACAGCACCGAGGCAAATTGTCCTGCAGCCTCTCCCGGGCAAACTATTAATGTATTTATGAGCTTCAGTTTGACAGCGGTGTTGAGTAAGGTAGGGCATCTGGAAGCATACAGAAACCAAGACAACTGCATGGCTGCCAAATTTTTGAGTTGTGCGCCCCATTTAAATGGACCAGTTATAAACAAGCTTTTTGATGCGACATTGTGAGTTAGGCGAAATACGAGCGCCAAAAGCGCTGCACAAAACGTATGCTGCGTTTCTGCGTCGAACCGTTCGTAATGACCATGCATTCAACCACCGCTGTGTTGTGTCTACAATGTGGCTGTGTTTCCTCACATTGACTTCGGTTCATCTTCCGCCATCAGATTCGTGAGCATGGCAGTCCGAGTTCCGTGAAAGTGACCGCATGTTTTCGTTTTCAGACGTGGTTTTTCACGGATCAGGAAGATCCGGAGCTGCGGCAAAGAACGGGTGAGATGTATGGCTGACAACACTTTGTAAACGTGAGGCATGTGTGAACATGATACAGTTCAACTGATGACTGGGAAATCGCAAAATATCCGGGTTTTTTGCCACACATGCACTGTCCGCATGAAATTCCTTTAAACTTGTTTGTGTCTGTTAGAATGAGAAGTCGAACTGTAGTTCTGAACTGTAGGTGTATATAAGCCGATGCTAGTGTTCCGTAGGTCCTCGCGACGCCAGCTGATGTGTGTCGCGACACCAGCTGATGTTAATGCCTGCCGACGTCGCAGCGGAACAGTGATATGTGTGGTGCCCATGATAACCTATATCCGACCTCATAAAATGAAGAAGAACTTTTCTTGCCTGATGCGTTCAGAAACCCTTACAAAAAAGCGTCAAAGAAATGCGATATTTCACGCGGCATGTCATGTTTGGTGCAAGCGAAATCGAGCGGTTATCTTTCCTTCTAGCGTGAGTTATGAAAAAATATAGTATAAGGGTCCATCCAGAAATCACGGTACGCATTTTTGACTATTTCCAAACCCCCTCTCCCTGGTCACGAGCCGGTTACGTTGGGGTACCCCCCCGCCGGTTACGCTTTGTTAAGGTAACGCTCCCAAAAAGTAACGTCTGTGTGGCTGCAATTCAGCGATAGGTGCAAAACAGATAGCGGGCGAGTTCCATGTCATGTGAGGAAGACAGAACACCCGGCCTTGAGGGTTTAAGTTGGTTTTCAGACTTTCATCTGTATTTACGCTTTGCAGTCACACTTTAGCGCGACGTTACGCTTTTTCAAAACTTCCGATCCCTCCCTTGTCACGCTTCTGTTACGCTTTATCAATGTTCTCCCTCTTTCCCTCCATGCGTAGCGTAAGCTATCGACGATCCCAAACCAATTGACGGAAGGAAGATAATGTACGCGTTACGTAGGGCTATAATGTATCACCGGCCGACTTCAATGATAATTTTCTGCCGCTTTCGGGAGTGATTCTCTCGCTCTCTACTCAGCTTGCCGGCTTCTGGAGAGCTAATTATTTTCTTAAGCTGAAGATAATTAGCATTTCAGCCCACTCATGAAACACTGCCTTTATCTCCGTATGTCGGCACTATTGTAAACAGATTATTCTCAATGCATTCTTTCCCGCTGCAGCAAACCCTGAGGTTAAATATACATTAGTGGGCCATTGTCCTGCTGTAAAACAGAAGGACCACTAGCACAGGCCGGGAAGAGAGGGCGGGGATTTGTCGAAGGTATAATTTAGCTCCGGGGTGTTACGCCGACACCGTAAAGACGCGAGATTCCAACAGCGAGCCACGCTGCGCGCGCAGTAATTGCCCCATGCGTTGCAGGAGGTCAGGTGATCAACGCCCACTGTCCGTCGTCACACGACCGAGACGCTCTCTGTTGCAAGATGGCCGCCGAGTACGACGCCTTCATGGCGTCCGGCAAAAAGTAGGTTCAACTGCGTCGTTCCGTGTGCAGAAATGTTAACTGCTGCCCCTACGTTTCTTCTTCCTGCGCCGTAAAGTTTGAAGCGTCCATTCGCATCTGTACGGAAGTGCAGGGTTGTTGGCGATATCAACGGTCTCAATGAACTCGCGAGTGTTTCCAGTTCGGATGCCAGGTTCCCTGTGGGGATAACGTATCGCATGTGTTTCTGCATGCTGCCATGAAGCACCCACACGCCAGTCGCTTTCGCGATGCAGCTGCAGCTGCTCCTCTTTGTCCCACGGCTCCCTAATGAGGAGGGAGTCAAGTCTGACTCATCCGTGGCGAACTCCTACCCCTACAGTGATTTTGAGCGCAGCAACCACGGGCTATACTTTTCATCATGGCGACAAGCTAGGCAGGGACTTGAAGTCATATGACTATTCGTGTGCGACTGCGGCTTTTCATTGTTTGCTATTGTTTGTTTGTCTGAGTCGGCAGTCTCCGTTCCGAAATTAATTTGCCCGGGCTGACTTCTGGCTACACGCTTCGAGGAGGGAACCGTACTGTTTCTGGTCATTCTAACCGGTTGATTAAATCCAGCTAGTCAACTGATGTCGCCTAACATAAATACGCACGGCTATAGTGCATGACGAGCCGTTGTTCGCTGGGCTCCGACGTGAAGAGAGCGGACGGCGGCCAGCTGTTTTTCCGACCTCCACCCGCGACTGGCCGAAATTAGGTGAGCAGGTGCCATCGTGGCGGCCTCGGCGTTTTTGTTGACCGGCGGTTTTTGCGCCGGACAGTGCGGGAAGCGGTACGGTCTCCGCGGCAATCACAGCGTGGTGCGCCTCGCCCGCCATCGCAAAAGGGTGACGCACTGATGACGGGAGGTCCTCGGGATAGGAGACCTCCGCGCTTTTGTCCCCGTCTTTCTGGCTGGCTGGCTGGCTGGTCGTCCCTCCGTCCGTCCGTCCCCTGCCTGTCCAGTTATTGCCAATCGTCGTCTGTTTTGTTAAGTTAGTGTTTGTCCGCCTCCCTATCTGTCTGTCTGCTGTCTGTACGTGCGTATGTATGTAATGTGTATGCAGCACGCGGCTGCCGATTCCATTCTACGGTATTTAATGACACGAGATTTAAGTGAATGAGCCCACTCCTCACGAGTGTAGCGCGCAAGAGTCGATGCGTGCCCGCCTTGCATGCACATTCACTGATCTGTGTTCTTCGCCCGTTCGGTACTGCCATACGAGGTTCGGCTGTGTCCGGGACCGCGAAAACCCATGCCTTGATGTGATGACCGGATGATCATCAAAGTGCGCAACAGCCACGTCTTGGCACTCATGCTATGTCCACACATGTCCCGACAGTCAGCCTGGTAATGGTGTCTTCTTCCCGTGCATACTTGAGACTGGGTGGTCAGCTGAAGTAATTGGCTCATCCTAAAGGGGGCTGCAATTGTATTTTTCATAAGACCCCGTAACTGATGCTCCCATAAAGGAGTATTTAAATTGAAATCAGTCCAAGCACCTGAAGTATTACAGCTTTGGTGACTAATCCGCGATCTTATGAACGACTAATCGACTCGACCTTTAACACTAGGAACGGACAAGCGTTATGCACTAAAGCGCCGTCCTAGTTAAAGCACCCCCAGTGTTCGCTACCCATCATGGCTGCTTACGGCCGAAACTTCGCAGGATTTCCATGCTACCAAAAAAGAAACCCATGGTGAAAAGGAAGTAATGATGTAGATCAGGAGGGTGCCTACCATATGCCAGGATATTTAAGACAAATACTTGTTGGATGGACACAATCCTTTCAACGACGAGTGCCAAGTTACGGTCCCAAACTGAGGTGGACGACAGAGCGCAGCTAAGTTGGAGATATTCGCTCGGACCACATGACAGATATCTGGGCATTTGTCATTGACCATGAGAGGCTATAACACCTTATTTCCGATAGGCTGCTTCAAGGAATGGGGCTCGGCCGATACCTGAGGAATGTCATTTTTGCTCTGCGGTATAAAGTATGAACGGTGTCAGCCGTGAGCGGTACCGAACCGTCGCCGCTGCGCACATGCGTCTGCGTCGGGACGTTTAGAGTGACAGGTTGGGGACGGCAGACTTGTGGCCGCCACCATGCTTGAAGTGGGGCAGCACTGTTTACAGCTCTGACTATCCTTGTGTTAAGCGTAGCTAGTATGTTTAGATCACCTAAATGAAGCGCACATTTTTAACACCGAACTACCTAAATTGAACACAAAAGTGTGCAAATGTGTGGGTAACTATAATAATTATGCAAGCTTTGTTGGGTATTAAGTTGAAACTATGAAGAACTATTCATTAAGCTCAGTTTGGTTACATTAGCAACTCACACACATAGGTGTAGGTCTTAACATATATTGGAAATGCATGTTGTAGATTGGAATAGTATCATAGGTGCAACGCTCAACACTGGGCGATGTTTGCCGACAAGCAGTGATTGTGGGTAACGTGCCTGGATCCATGAACCATCGCAACGGCTGCCGGCCACGCTAGCCAGCGTATTGAGAGCACACGAACGGTCGGGCGCCGGACGCGGCCTCACCCAGCCCGCTCTGGCCGGGCGGCTCCACCGGCTGAACGCGTTCATGGCCGATGTGTTCGCTGAGCGGCCGCGGCCTGCGCACTCGCCGCTCAGCGCCGCTCGCAGGTGGCGTGCTTTTCTGGAGCCGCCCCAACCACGGGCCGCCGAGCGTCCCCCCCCCCCCCCCACCAGGCCGACCAAGCGTCCCCCCTTCCCTCTCATCTGGGCACGACATCCGCTCAGCTGATCCGAACAGACTCTGCCAGTGCAGGCATCATGGCGCTGCTGGCAGCGGAGGGGGTTGAACGTTTTTAAGGCGGTGAATTGTGGTTAGCGATGTTTTAATGGTTAATTTACTGTGAGCACTGGCAACGGTGTTTATCGCATTATTTGGCGTCATATGCGACACAAAGCGGTTCATTAGGAGTACATTACTTTTGGTGCCCTATGTTTTGACCGCCGATACGCCTTGGTATGATGTGCAATCGTGGGCACTAAACGATTAGGTATGCCTATAGGCAGACCAGTGGCAGTGGTAAGCGTGTCTGATGGTTCTGTGCCTTGTCGCGTGCCGGCCATCATCTTACGACGATTTGGGCGCCGTTATTTGTGTATGCGCTTTTTGTGGCGTATGTGTATTAGCTGGTGATAAAGGTATTAAGTAAATGCATGCATTTACTTCAGGCAGTCATCCTACTACGTCTCCGGCGTCCGCGGCGTCCGTGTAGCAGCGTAACCTACTGCTTTAATTTGCTGGTCTTGTGGCCGAGTTGGTCGCAAGACAATGACTGACTTGCCGCTGGTTCGCAGGACTTCATTCTAGGGTCGTGGAGGTGGACGAGGCGACTATAGGCTGCAAGGACGCTGGTCGTCAGAACGCTCCCCGCCCCGCGATCAGGCCCAGCGGGCCCGGTCTCGGGACCACCCCAGACGGGGCGGTGCGCTGTGTAGGAACAGCCATGTCGCGGTGCGCGCCTTCACGGTGGGTGAGGACCGGACGCTGGACCTGACTTTGGGGCGACACCGGATTGTTTGGCGGTGGATACGCCGGGCGGGTTGCGTGGGCGACGGTTTCCGAGGCGACGCAGGCCGGGACTGGGGCCGGCTGCTCGATGCCGCGGTAAGGCTGAGGACGGACCGGGACTGGCCGCCTTCGCTGTCATGAGCGTGGGTGGGCCGGCCCTGACCCGGAGAACGAACCAGCAGGCGCGGCAGCTGCTGCTCCTGCGCAGACAGAACCCGCTGTAGTGGAGCCCTTGAAGGACGCCCTGCCGCCCGCGTTGTCAGCGGATGTGAAACTACCTCCGCATGCTGACACGTATAACTACCGGTGTCTGCCCGGTCATCATGAGCGTCGAGCCGGAGCTAGACTTGTCGGAGGAGGGGCTGGCTGCCTTCCGCAAGCCGCCTGCCGCCGTGCTGCGGCGCCACCTACGCCAACCTTACGCGGCACATAAGGATGGTCCACCCGCGGGTAGGCGACGGAATGCATGCTGTGTGCGGTTGTTGTTTGCCTTCACTCGCTTGTGCGTGTATCTGCCGTCCATGCGTCGTGCATGTCCACAGCAGTTCCGTCTGCCTTGTCTTTTCAGCTGTCGACTTGTGTTTCAGCTTGCCGCACGCGCGCCGGAGGAGGGAAAGCGTCTCCGAGCCACCGAGGCCGACTGCCCTCCAGCAGCGGCCAGGCGCGCCCGGCCACGCTGGCGCTGCCCGTCCGGCGCCAGTGACGGGCAGCACCAGTGCCCGGCGGTGGTCATCAACCTAACACGACACCTGCGGGTGCACTTCCCGGCAGGCAACCAGGAGGTGCGTACCATCGCCATTGTTTCTGTCATCGTTCGGACGTACGTTTCACTGTCTCAACACCGCGTGTTGTCGGCTTTTCGGCGTGTTCGGTGTGGCATCGTGAACCGTCCGTCCACAGTTCCAACAAGCGTACGGCAGTGCGGAGCGAATGGACCCCATGGCATCGGCGAAGCCTTAACATGGCATCTCAGACCGCTTCGCGATGTTCCTGCGTGGGGTCCGGGGTGGCTTCTGCAACGCAACAAACGCGCAGCGCCACATGCGGGCGGCAAGTGCCGCCGATGCCGGTCTGCTTCCCATCTGCTTGCTGCCATATGCTGTCACTCGTGTTTTGCGTGTCATCTTGTGTTAGCTTCGTCCGCCTTATCCGCCCCATGCAGCGGGGCTCAGAGTTGTGCTGGCGGCCAGCTGTCGTGTCACGGCGGTGCGTAATGCAGCCTCGTTTGCAGCTCCATCTCCTGCTGCCAGAGCTGCTCCCAGGCCGCCGTGCGGACCAAATGGTGATGCCGAACATCATGGCGGCCCTCTCCGGCCCCCAGCTGGCCATGGAGGGGCCCGACGGCTGGCTCCAAACACAACAGCGAGCCCGCAAGATGACAGCCGGCACGCTAAAATCTTCGATCCGCTGCTCGTCCCAGCTTATCACCTACTGCGCAATAGACTGCGAAAATCTTGGTCTGCAGGCGTGGCTGCCGCGCATGCCGCTAAGTGCCATCAACAGGTGATGTGTCGATTGTGCAGTCTGTCACGTCATCGTCACCGTTCGCTAATGACACGCAATTCACAGGCCATGCAGGAGCGGCTGACGGCATGGCAGCGCTCGATTGGGAGCAGCGCCGGCACCACGAAGCCCAGGCAGCACGCTTCGTCGACGTGCAAGTCGAGCAGTGCTTCCTGAGCGTAAGAGATTGTCTGCCGCTATGCGGTTGGGAGTAATGTTCATGTATGGCGCTTGTCTCGTGATATATGTGTCAGTACCGTCCGTATCCCGTCTTAGCCCAGCTGCTGTCATTGTTCGGTGCGCATTGTGCTGGCGTGTTCGTGGTTGGATGACATCGTGTCAGTCTTGCATTTCATCAGCCGTCTTTTGACTGACAGTCCGAGTACGTCACCGCGCTGGCGGAGTGCCCGCCGGTCGGCGAGTTCCCGCCACTGCCGGTCGAGGCCCGCCAAGCGCGTGACGATCTGATGACAGTGCTCATGGTCCTCTGCGCCGGCCGGCCCAGCCACGTCACTGGCATCGCCGCCTCTTCGGTGCCCGAGGCCAGGGTGAGCAGGCTGGCTGGCCGACGTCTGACTGACTGTTGCGCGCCACTTGTTTTGTGTCGATCTGTCTACTGTCTGTCTTGTCTGTTGCTGAAATGATGGTTTGAACGGAACATCATGCGTGCCTGCAGATCGTCCGCCCCGATGGCCAGCTGCGCCGGCTCACCAAAAACTACAAGTTCAAAACGGCGGCCAGCGCTACCCTGGAGGTGGCCGTCAGCCCCAAGTTGTGGAGCCGGCTGCTGCACCACATCTCGGCGGAGTGACCGGTGCTGCTGACGCCGGACACCGCCAGCAGCGACAGGGTATGCACAGACACCGGGCAGCAGACGCCGGACCGATTACAGTGTTGTCAGTGTCAACCAGTTGCGCTTTGCACCCTCACCTGTGTGATCAAGCCATTTGTTTTTTCACAGCTCTTCATCGGCGCGGGCGGCGGCCCGATGTCCAGCAGTAGCGCCGCCAAGGTGTTCAAGACGGCATGGCGGCGGGCCCTGCCGGACGGGGACGTCCCGACCTTACCGCCAGCGGCGTACACTGCGGCACCGTCGTGAGTACGGCGGCGGCAGAGCCGGAGGCGCAGGGGTAAGTGCACACCTGTCAGCCTCTACTCTGCACGCCTCGCCCGGTGTGTCACCCCAAGGTAGCCAACATGGCCAGTGTCGGTGTGTTTGCCCCGATGTGTCAATGTAGCCACCACATGCAGCCGTTCGTCATTGTCAGCGATACTTAAACGAAACGCCGCGCTTTGCGAGCTGACATATGTCTGGAGACGAATGCAAATGTGTCTGTTGCAGGGACGTGGCCGCGGCAATGGCCCACTCTGTGGCCACCGCTCGTCGCGTGTACGTCTTTGACGTCACGCGGAAAACGTCCCGTCTCGCCGGCATGGCTCGAGCGACAGCGGCTGCGTGCCTCCGGCCAGTCAAGTAGCACCGGCTCCAGCCCCCCAGTCGACG
This sequence comes from Pollicipes pollicipes, assembly GCF_011947565.3. Lineage (NCBI taxonomy): Eukaryota > Metazoa > Arthropoda > Thecostraca > Pollicipedomorpha > Pollicipedidae > Pollicipes > Pollicipes pollicipes. The sequence goes on from NW_023597054.1 coordinate 2,074,321, forward strand.
CGTGTTCCGGCGGCGACGACGTTGGCAGAGCACCAGTCAGCAGCAGCAGCAGCAGCAGCAGCGACGAGGACGACCTGCCGGCCGACGGCGGCTCCATTGTGCCGCCCTCCGAGGCGGCCCTGCCGGTGGGGTGGCAGGAAGACGTGGTCGGCCTTATGCCTGCCCGTCTCGCTGCTCAAAGTCAAACTTCGAAGGCATTTGTTTAAGGCCGTAATTTAACCACGTTCGTGTACGGTGCCTGTTTTGTGACGTCTACACGTAAATTGCATGCAAGTACGACTGATGTGCCGTTATATCATGTGTTCAAGTAAAGTACTTATTGGTTGTTCGCTGCTGGCGGCTGTGTTTGGTACCTGCCTGTTTCAAGAGCACGCTTATTTGCTCACAGACGGACCGGACGGGAAGAACGTGTGCTTAAAGAAGGAGAAAAAGAGAAAGAAGAGCGTTTGCAGTGACGACCCGCTGCCGCCGTCGCCCAGTCCGCCTCTGGCTGCAAACCCGCCGCACGGACTCCTGGAGTGCGGTAGGTGTATGGTGATTCTATCGTGTTATGTGACTGCCGTTCTCTTGATATTTCATAAGCGCTGTTCTGTATGCCTTTCTTATACCGCGTGTTTATTAAGGGATACGAGGTGATTCTGACATAAAAGGCATTCAATTGTTTTTCGCCGCAACGAGTCGCTGTTTAAGGTGTAGCTGCTCGGGTACGGATATGGCTGCATCGCCAGAGCGAGATGAGGCTGGCGGGCGGCTGTCGTGTAATTGCAGTGCGTAATGCAGCCTCTGTTTGCAGATCCGTCTCCTGCTGCCGGCGCTGCTGCAAGGCCGCAGGACTGAGCACATCATGATGCCTCACATTATGACAGCCCTCGCCGGTCCCCGGCTGGCCATGGGGGAGACCAACGGCTGGCTCCAGAGACAGCAACGAGCTCACGCCATGACAACCGGGACGCTTAAATCTGCCATCCGGTGCCTGTCTCAGTTGATTGCCTACGTGGCCATCGGCAGCAACAACCTGGGCCTCGAGGCGTGGCTGCCGCACATGCCGGTAAGTGCTCTCCACAGCTGGTGTGCCGACTGTGCAGGCTGTCGCACCACCGTCACCGTTCGCTTGTGACATGCAATTCCCAGGCCATGGTGGAGCGGCTGGCAGCCTGGCAGCGGCCACTGCAGCGTGCTGATTGTGAGCGACGACGCCACTGTGCTGATTCGGCCGACAGGGGCTTGGAGAAGAGGAAAAAGAAGCATCGCAGGGAGAAAAAGCAGAAGCACCAGAAGAAGGAGAAGGCGGCGTTGACCATTTACGAGCCGCAGTCGCCCCCCCCCCCCCCCTCCCCCCAGCTCGTCTCCGTCTTCAGACCGCCTCCCGGGCCTATGGACTGCGGTAAGTGTATCACAATTATGTCTCTTGTTTCGTGCCGCTTGTTCTCCGACGACAGCTTTTGCGCACCTCTTTCTGTGTGTGTTTATATGTCGTGTGTTCATTAGCAGGCTACGCAGTGATTTAAACATTGAAAGCATTCATTTAAGCCCGTCATTCATCCTTGCTCGTTTACGGTGCTTGTTTTTTGGTGTTTGTCGTTGGAGTGCATGCCTGTCTCACTGATGTCGCATTATGTCATGTTTTCCTGTTGAGTAGTTATCGGTTGTTCTTGGTTTGGGTGTTTTGTTTTGTATTGACGTGGTTGTTTAGCCTGCCCATGTTCCCACAGAGCCGGCTGCCGAAGAACGACCACCGTACCCAGCCTGTGTCTCCCCGACGACTACTCGCCTATGGAGTACGGTAAGCATGCCTGATGATACTATTTATTTCGATGTTTTAGCCATCTCTGGTAGCAGTACATTGACTTACTATTGTGTGCATGCTCTTGTGGTATGCGTATTGTACGCTGTGGGTGCATTAGACAATTGGGAAGTTGTCAAAAAAGGAAGGGGTCGTTTGATGCGCTGCTGTTTTCATGTTATAGTCATTGCCCTTAAAGTAGTTGCTCTATGTTTTCGACGTTTATTCCGTTTTCCGGTATGCGTCTAGTCAGCCTTTCATTTTGACAAGACATCCGATGGCCGACACTTATGGCACATGTGATATGTTTTCATCTAAAGAGGTTTCTGATCATCCATTATTGGCTGGTATGCTTTTTTTAGTTGCTTCATAAGCGTGCCTATTTGCTCACAGAGCCGGCTGCTGACGAACGGCCGCCGCCTTCCACCTGGTCGCCCCCGTGTTTGACGACTCTCCCATTGAGCACGGTAAAGGTGTTCAATGGCGTCATTACTTTAAGTTTGTCCTAGCTGTCTATTGTGGAATTTGACATGCAGTTGTTATTGTCATTATGTATGCATGTTTTAATTGTCCTAGCCGTCTACCGTAGAACTTGAGATGCAGTTGTTATTGTCACGTTTATTTCCCGTTTTTATACGAGACTACTCAGCCCTTAATTCTGCCAACAGAGAGAGCTCTGGCCGACAGCCAGACGCCACCGGCGGCGGACGCCGACCCCGACTGGGCCCCGTCCTCGTCCCCCTCGTCGGCATCGACATAACCGGCGCCAGCGGAGATGGAGGCCTCGGAAGAGGTTGACCGGCCCGGTACGTGTCCAGCTCTCCTCTCTGTGTGTGGCGGCGGACTGGATGTAAATGTGCTTCTGCCGCAGCTGGCATATCCGTGTGCCTACCCGTGTCAAACGGATCATTCTGTGTTGCAGCGCGTAAGCCGCGGCGGGGCCGGCTACGCAGCGGCGCTGGGAAGCTCCACAGGCACCCGTACCGCCTACCGCCGTGCCACGGCACCATGTATGCCATCCTGAAACGGCACATCAGGATGGTGCACCCGCGGGTAGGCGACGGATTGCATGCTGTGTACGCTTCTTGCTTGCCTTTGCTCGCTTGTGCGTGTCTCTGCCGCCGATGCGTCACACATGTCCACAGCTGTGCTGTCGGCCTTATCTTTCCAGCAGTCTGTTTGTGTTTCAGCTTGCCGCACGCGCGGTAGAGCGGGCTAAATGCCCGCGAGCCGCCGTGGCCCATTGCCCTCCGCCAGCGCCCAAGTGCACCCAGGCCCGCTGGCGCTGCCCGCTCGGTGCCACCGACGGGCGGCACCAGTGCCCGGCGGTTGTGGTGAATATATCACGACACGTTCGGGTGCACTTCCCTGCAGGCAGTCATGAGGTAGGTACCAGCGCCGTTGTTTCTGTCATTGTTTGGACGTGTGTTTCATTGTCTCAACATCGCGTTTTGTCGGCTTTTCGGCGTGTTCGGTGTGGCATCGTGAACCGTCCGTCCACAGTTCCAACAAGCGTACGGCAGTGCGGAGCGAGCTGACCCCACGTCATCGAGCAAGCCCGAAAAGCCGCTGGTTGGACTGGAGGCCATCTCGGACCAGTTCGTTACATTCCTACGTGGGGTCCGGGGTGGCTTGTGCAACCGGCAGAAGTTGCAGCGGCACATGCGGGCGGCAAGTGCCACCGATGCCGGTCTGCTTCCATTTACGTACTGTCATCTGTTGTCACTCGTGTTTCGCGTGTCATCTTGCGTTATTTTCGTACGCCTTGTCCGTCTCATGCAGCGGGGCCCAGAATTGTGCTGGCGGCGAGCTGTCATATAATTGCAGTGCCTAATGCAGGCTCAGTTGCAGCTCCGTCTCCTGCTGCCACAGCTGCTGCCAGGCGGCCGTGCGAAGCAGCTAATGATGTCTCACATCATGGCGGCCCTCGTCGGCCCCCAGCTGGCCATGGAGGGGCCCGACGGCTGGCTGCAAAGACAGCACAGAGCGCACATGATGACAGCCGGGTTATTTAAATCGGCCATCCGCTGCCTGTCCCAGTTGATCACGTACGTAACACTCGACTGTGACAACTCAGGCCTCCTGGCGTGGCTGCCGCGCCTGCCGGTAAGTGCCATCAACAGCTGGCGTACCGACTGTGCAGTCCTACGCGCGACCGCCACCGTTCGCTAATGCCTGGCAATTCACAGGCCATGCTGGAGCGGCTGGCAGCCTGGCAGCGCTACATGAAGCGTGACGATTGGGAGCGGCGCCGTCACCATGAAGCCCAGGCGGCACGCGTCGTCGGCTTAGAGATCCAGCAGTGCTTCCTGAGGGTGTTATATTGGCCGCCGCTCTGTGGGTGGGAGTAGTGTTCATGTATTGCGCTTGTCTCGTGATATATGTGTCATTACCGTCCGTGTCCCGTCTTAGCCCAGCTGCTGTCATTGTTCGGTGCGCATTGTGCTGGCGTGTTCGTGGTTGGATGACATCGCGTCAGTCTTGCATTTCATCAGCCGTCTTTTGACCGACAGTCCGAGTACGTCACCGCTCTGGCGGAGTGCCCGCCGGTCGGCGAGTTCCCGCCACTGCCGGCCGAGGCCCGCCAAGCGCGTGACGATCTGATGACAGTGTTCATGGTCCTCTGCGCCGGCCGGCCCAGCCACGTCACTGGCATCGCCGCCTCTTCGGTGCCCGAGGCCACGGTGAGCAGGCTGGCTTGCCGATGTCTGAATGACTGTTGCGCGCCATTCGTTTTGCGTAGACTGTTCTCCTGTCTGTTGTGTCTTTTGTCGGAGTGATGGTTTGAACGAGCCACTATGTGTGTAGACACCTGTAGACTGTCGACCTCGATGGCCAAGAGCGTGGCCTCATCAAGAATTACAGATTCAGGACATCGGCCACCTCGACGCTGTAGGCGGCTGTCAGCAGCGAGATGTGGCTGCGGCTGCTCCACTTCACATCAGTGGAGCGGCCGGCGCTGCTCACACCGGACGTCACCAGCAGCGACCGGGTATGCACAAAGACTGTTCGGCAGGCGCCGGACCAATAAGTGTTGTCAGGGTCAACCACGTGTGTTTTGCACCCTCACCAGCGTGGTTCAACTGTGTCTCTTTCCACAGGTCTTGATGGCCACGGGCGGCAGCCCGCTGGCAAGTAGCAGCGCCGCCGAGGCCTTCAAGGTGGCGTGGCCGTGTGCCGGTCAGGACGTGGACGTCCCCGATCTGACAGCCAGCGGCGTGTGCTACGGCGTCCTTGTGGGCACGCCTTCGGCGGAGCCGGAGGCGCAGGGGTAAGTGCACACCCGCCAGCCTCTTCGGTCTTCACGTTTCACTCGGTATCCGAGGTAGCCAACATCGCCAATGCCGGTGTGGTTGTGCAGCCGCGGTGTGTCAATGTCCTGTATTGAATCAGCCGTGTGTTCGCCGACGGTGGCAGCACGTCACCGCCATCATGGTCTCACGGCCGGCCGGCGGGGCGCCGCGCGTCGTAGCGGATCGGGAGCGGCGACACCACCAGGCGTGATCTCATGTCAGCAGCGGATCAGGAGGGGGTCACGGGCGGTCACAGAGGCCTAGTCGGTCCAGCGGTGTTACGTGTGTGAGGGTCTCCTGACGTGTCCTACACGGTGGCTCGCAGTTTGTCGCAGTTTTGTTGCTGAAACTGGCTGTTCACCGACCACGAGTAATGACTGAGGACTCCCCGCCTAGTGAACTGGCCCCCAGCCACTTCTCGCTCCAGGACTTCTCGCTCTTGCTCCTATCGGCGTGCTATTCGATATCACTCATCTTTGTCTCAACTTCGCTTCGTACGTTTTCATTAAAGGGACTGTTCGACGGCTGCGTGGGCTTTGAGCCGAGATGGCTGTTTTTGGGTTAAGCTGTTGTGCGTAGGGCACTAGCACTTAAACGAGTATCTTCACAGCAGAGGTTGGTTGAAGTGTTACTGGAGCAGCAAGTGACTTGACCGTCGTTTGCGGGCGGTTCGGCGTGAGCGAAAACGGATGTAGGCAGAGCTGGCCTGTTGCCGTAGAGGAAAGGCATATAAGACATTTTGAAACCATTCGTCATAGGAGGTCTTTACAAGGTGGAAGCATTTCTGTCGGCGTGAAGAACTAAATGAAACTATAGGAAATGATTGTAGGTACAGCTCGCGGAGCGTAATGAAACCTGATACTGGATAAGGCACGGTGACATCTAACGAAGTGGGCGGCAGGTGCATTTTTAGTAGCGCCGCCTATAAGTTTCATCACGCCACCTGTGGTGGTGGCGTTGCCTACAGTGGTGGCGCTGCCTGCAGTCGACGCCGTGTACGAAACGTCTTGCCGGCAGCAGTGCTGCGACATTACTGAATACTTGGGATTGCTTTGTACTGCCACACGTATGTCGAATATTCATATAATACCCAATATTTATCATGCTCAATATTACCATATTTATTATATCATCCCGTCGTATATCATGTCCACGTTATAGAGTTGTTCTCCTTTTACACACTTAGTCCTTCAGTTGTTACGGGAGTAATTTACACACTTCGGTAGTCGTTCATATGTTACGGAAGTAAGAGCTCTTGGTGGTCGCGCTGCGCCTTGAAGCCCAAATCTTCCAGGGAAGGTATTGGGAGTTTGGCTCGGTCGGTGATGCGTTTGGGGCAGTTGGCCCCCAAACGCATCACTCAAACGCAAACATTTGGGAGCGTTGTAGATGGGCGAAATGTGTGTGTTGTGGGGTTCGGTCAGGCCAACGAGTGCGTTGAACGGAATTATTAGGTGGAAGTGACAACAAACGTCCCTCGTGGCCCGCCCCGTGCAGCCCTGTTTCAGTCGTGGGTAGTGTCACGCGGCGCTGGTGGTGGTTTTGGATGGGGTCACTTTCATTTCACGCTGCTCACTGGCAATGTTTTCGTAGTTTTTATAAAAAAACGTGATGTCATCGACTGGGTTTTCTAACGTGAGTTAAGCGCTGAGAAATAAGTCACGGTTAAGAATTACGTTCGGATCCACAGTTCCCACCAGCCAGTTGTCCATTGGGGTAAATTGGTATAGGTGGCGCTGCGGGCGTTAGTGCCCAACAGAGGTGGCGCTGCGATCGAAATATCCGGTTCCGGTGTCCACGGATCATGTAACGTGTGGCGAGCCGTGTAAAAGGCTGAGGGAAACTCAAATGGGCGATTTGAAAAAGCAAGGATTTTTCAGAAAAATGTGCCAGCAGCGCTCATGTCAGCGTGTGGCCTCAACTTGGCCCGCTGTGCTGGGGCCGACCATAGCGGCAGTGGCTGCTCAGATAGGGACTGCTCGGACAGCTCAGCCTCCTCGGGCCGTTGGGCGCCTGCGGACGTCGGTCGTCATTACTGCCGGCGCGCTTTGTTCGCATTTCTCCTGCGATACACCATTGAGCTCGCGAGTTCACTATTATACCTATACATGGGGCAGTGATCGCATGCTTCGTCGCATAGAACGAAGATACTGGGTTTGGAGAGCATTCGTCTCCTTCGTGCGGCGTGAAGTGTAACAGAGTTCAGTTGTTTAGAAATAGACAGCTTGAGGAGGGTCTAGGTGTAATGTTTGTGACCAGTTCCGATCGTTTGAAGGTAGCACGATGTAAGCCCGAACGGCACATATCTTGTGGCTTTGGAATGCTGGCCATTAGCCAATATTCAAGGCGGCACGAGCACGAGCCACATTGGCGTGGCTTGTTAAGTCCTTGATGTAGCTAAGCGTGGCAGTGCAGTGGTCATTTTCACACACGTGATCCGACGTGACTGATCAGGGGCCACATGTAACGATGTCGTTTATTGATGGCTAAGTAAGTTCACGTACAGCTCAAGACATGTACAGTTTCGTAATCTACAGCATTGTGGCATGTTTTGTGATTGATATTACAGTACGGTTTGATGTCTTTGATGTTGTTTGGTCTGTTAGAGAGAACGGAGAGGTTTGGTGGTCATGAAAATAGTGAAGGTGGGCTCTTCGACTCACAGTTGCCTGCCCCCTAACATTTGGATTCTTGGATTACGTTTATTACGATCACGAAATCAAAATTGTTCAGGTTTCCTTCGATGTCGCAACGCCTGTAGGTGATTCAATCTCCACCAATTTCAAGTGATGTTATTGGGCGGCACAAAGCATTTCACTGACGTGCGTGGTTTGCACCTTGCCTGTCACGGGAATCGGGAGTCCACAAATCAGTGTGATATAGCGGACAGGGATGTGCGATGCACGGGGCATCTTCCCGGTAATAGGCTGAAGACTGCCACTACAGGGGCGTCCGAGCTGAAGGTCACGGGTCATTGGATAACCTCACGTTGTAAGCTGGGGGCGTGCTGGCGTGCATAGACCAGAGCCGGGTTACCCTCGGGAAATCATTGATGTAGAGGTCTGCGCGCAGATTGCTCGCGAGCGATTTGACGACCACAGAGTCGACTCGAAAGGTCACCCAACTCCCGCAGCAGGTTAGGGAACGCATGGCGTTAGGTAGCAGGTTAGGAAACGCATGACGTTATGCTGCAGGTTAGGGAGGGCACGACATTACGTTGCAGGTTATGGAACCACCAGGCGGTCACATTCCCTCAGAAGTCAGGCGTATGTAGTCGATATTCTTGCTGCGGGCAGGAACTTCTTTTCGTTCTTGATTTATTTAGGTATGCTCCACAATCTTATGCTGTCCCGCCCCGCTCTGCCACTTGCCGGGGGCCGGCGGGACAGCTGGTCTCCCAGCTCTGGTGGCCGGTTAGGCCGCTGACACAGCGGCATGAGAGGTTGTTGCAGCGTAACAAAAGAGTTAGCGACGAAGACAAACGTTTATCTTACGAACATTGTATCACGTTTCTCTTTTTCCGTTATGGAGAAATCTGGATGTGTCTATTTCGATACGGAATGATCCGTGTTCATCTATACTCTGTTGGCGTCATGTCCATTCACAGCGGGCAGTGGCATTGTGACTGACAGTTATAACGTACTCTAAAAAATATCCTTTTTCAATGCTCTAATAGGCACCATGACTGCCTGTGTCCAAAGTTTTGGCTTATATCTGTTTTCTGATAGCATAGAAACGATCATCTCATTTCCTCCGCATACATCCAATAAAGATCTGCTGTGACAAATTTTGTGGCCATGTCCTGTGGCTTGCCCTGCCTGAGGCCATACATATCTAGTTTTTACATGTTTTGCCGAGCTTCCTGACATGATTACATCCTTTTTAGGTTTTTTCTCATGTGGGTTATAGTCATTGAAAGCAATGTCGTGTTGTTCTGTTGCAGGCGATGCGTGGTTCCTGCGACAGCGGCCGCCTGTGGCTGGCCGCTTACAGCTTAGGGTTGATGGGGCGGCGAGATCCACCAGCCGGCTGGGAACAGGTCAGGTCAGCTGGGACAGCTGGGACAGCGGCCCGGTGGTCGGGCTCCGGTGGCCGCGTGGCCATGCTGGGTTGCGGCCGGGTGCGGGGCTCGACTCCCCTCGCTGCCCGTCCGATCCGCCGGGGTGAGACGCGAGCGACGGCCCATATCCTCAGCTGCTGAGTGCACTGTGAGCACCCCCGATAACAGCAGTCGGAAGGCCAGGCATGGGAGCCCGGCCGGCTGTATGGCCGTCAGTGGCGGGCCGGGGTCGACGTGCGTGTCGAGTGCCGATGCAGCCCGGCACAGCACTGCAGCCCATGCTGCCGCTGATGCCCACGGCTGGCGTACAGCTCGCCAGTAGCCGAGCGTGGCCAAGGCGGCGAGGAGCACAGGACGCCGGTGTAACCCGAGCTTGCCGCGCAGTTAGCCAATGCAAAGGGTGGTCTTGGGCTCGATCTCGTGAGGCCGTGGTGCAGCCCAGAGGCCGTGGAACAGAGCAGAGACGCTGGTGCAGCCCAGGGTCGATGGTACGGAGCAGGGACAGTAGTGGGTAGGAGAGACGTTAATGCAGCCCAGAGGTGGTGGTTCGGAGGCGGCGTCTGATCCTCGTTGCGGGGGTGGTGTCGGGTCCCAACGCACCACTGGAGTCAGTGTATCCGGGGGCACGTGCTCCCGGGAGGGGGGTGGGGGCTCCTCATGGGTCGTTGGCGCTGGTCTGCACTGCCTGCTTCACCTCGGAGATCTGATATTGGGGTTATGGCTCCCGTTTAGTTCTTGCGTACAACATGTTCGCCTCACCCGTTTAGCTGTCACGTACAACATATTGGCTTCTCCCGTTTAGCTGTCACGTACATGTTCGCCTTTCTGTGGACTCTTCGGTGTTGTAGCCAAACACTTGTTTGTGGAAGTCATGTGACCGCAGGTGGTGGCGCCTCCCAAACTCCAGTCATGTTTCTTCAGCTCGCTCTTGCGCGGCGTGCCTCGCTCTAGGCAAGGCTCTGGTGGTGGTCAACACTAAGTCTCGATTCGTTTTGCATGCTTCTAAGTGCGGCGAAATTTTGAAATCATCCATCCTATGTTTTTGTAGATAGCTGCTGTTATTGTAGCCGTTGACCTTATTTGACCCGAAGGCTGTCACTTAGGAACCTCAAACTTTGTTCTAAGTGAGTTGATGTAGAGGTCAACACACCCTGTGAATTTGGTGTTTCTAACTGGTATTTTCTGAGATTTTAGGGGGTAGATTAACCCCTGCCCTAGCGAGGGTAACCAAGCTGTCACCCGGGCGCGTGTTAAAATGAGGCTACAAAGGCACGGGGAACTCCATATCACACAAAAATTAGAAGCCGATTTTAAACATTCAAACATCAGGATATTCACCACAGAAAGATGTAGCGTCCGCCAAAAAGTCCTGGCCTCAAGGTTATACTTCAATGTCAAACGCGGTCTGAAAGGACGGGAACTCTAAAACACTCTTAAAGTACTGGCCGATTTCAAAAATATAAGCATCAAAGTATTCACAAGCGCATGAGCTAACGTCCGTCAAAATGTCCTGATCTTTCATGGTCACCCTTGAAAGTAAAACGCGGATTCAAGGGACGGAGAACTCAAGATCACTTAAAAGCTGCCATCTTATTTCGTCTCGTTAAGCGTTAGAACAGTGACATTGGTGAGATCCAGCGTTCGACAAAATCATGTTTTTTATGGTCAACCTGCATGGTGATATCAGCCCGCGTTCGACATTGAAGTATGACCTTGAGAGGCCAGGACTTTTTGACATGACATGACATGACATGAGATGACAGATGAGCATTTCCAGCGGACGGAAGGTGTGGTGCCGCATTATCGGACCATGGGTGTGACACTGCCTCCTTAGGTAGACGTGGTCACAGGTGTAACACTGCCTCCTTAGGCAGACGTGGTCACAGGTGTAACACTGCCTCCTTAGGCAGACAAGGTCGGAGGTGTAACACTGCCTCCTCAGGCAGTCAAGATCACTAGTGTAACACTGCCTTCTCAGGCAGCTAAAGCACAAAGAAGTTCTTAGAAGACTTGGAAATAAAAGAAGAAAGAGAAGGGGCTACCAAACAAGTTAATAGAAAACCAAGGAACAGAACAGAACGAGAAGATGATACTAGTCTGCCCATGGCCAAGCCCTCTCAGGCAGAAGGTGTAACATCGCCTTCCCGTGCAGAATGAGTGCTGCTGTTTCTGCAGGAAGAGGGTGTGTCGGTCCCTTTGCTGACATAGGGTGATGCACAGCGTTCTTTACGTCTATGCTGCAAAGCTTGATATCGCTTTTATTCTACCCACAGGCTTGTGCAAAGTCGAACAGGGCCAAAGCACTCTGCGAGGTGCCAAAGGTGGCGGGCGTGCCGCGCTGAAAGAAAGAGGGTGCTGAAAGGCTTGCACCAAAAAAGGCGCGAAGACCAGCGGCGGCGCCGCCAGCTGTCACCGTCGCTGGTCCTTCATCTGTCCAGCAGCGGCGATGACGGTAAGCAACGGTATGTGTTGTAAATCGATTGCGCAGCTCTTTGTACTTGAGACATCCAGAAACTGTCTATACCAGCTCTGCATCGTCGTGCTCCATGGGCTACGCAGCTCAGTTGCGTGTCCTTCTGTCGTGAGCCGTGTTCATATCACGCAAAGATGCAATGCAATATGTGCCGTTATGTTTCAGAGCCGATGCCTGCCTTGGTGGAGATGGCAGTGCCGCCGCCAGCTCCAACGTCGCCGCCAGCTCCAGCGCCGCCACCATCACCGCCTTTACCGCCACCATCGCCACCCACAGCGTCTACTGGTCCGTGCTGGGTGCGGGTGGCGCGTTGGGTGCCGCCACCGTATTCGGTGGTTTGAAGTTTTTGGAAGCAACGAAACAGGAGAAAATAAGGAGGAAAAACCTAGGCTGTTTCAGCACAATGTGACTGACATGGACTGATTTGAAGCGAGCGTGCACGAGAGGCTGCATGACATTGGACTGACCACGTCTGCAAGCAGAGATAACGGGGAGGAAACCAAACTGTCAATCAAGTTAGCATAAAAATAGCCCATATCCACCTGAACAATGGAAAACCGTTACGTCATTACAAAGCATAACAGCAATATTGCGCTGCATGTTGAAATGTGTTGAACGCCAGCGAACGCCAGCAAGCATGTTAATCATGGCTGCGACGCTAGAAATCGTGCTGAACTTATCACTGTTAGCCAACAAGGACCGGGTTTTAAGGCGCGTATCGTAATGTGTCTGATTGTGTTAAGACGCGTTTTAATTTATGTCGACTTGACGCAACGTGCCCTGCACAGCCGGCATAGTCTGTATTCGCGCCCTTTAGCCTATGAGCGCGCGTAAAATCGCCCGTTGATATTCAAGCTAGTTTGACCGTATCAGCTCCTCTCTACGCGTTGCAATCAACCGTACAGTGCGCCACTGTGGGCGTGGCTCAGTGACGTGGTACTGTCACGTGGTGTGGCGCGACATCGTCGGTTGGGATGATCCAAACCCTGGCATGACCTTTTTTTGTCGTTTTTCGCTTGCAATTACCACCATGGTGACCAATTGCCCCCAGATTTAACTTAGTTATGATTGCGAAACATACGACTATCGTATAGATCAAACATGCGTCTATACGGACACTGGCAGGTGTAATGAAGGCATTTGATGATAATTGTCGCGGTTTCAAGTGTTAAGCATGTAACAAACGCAGCTAGGCTTGACATAACGGCCTCTGATCAACCGGGTGCGCGGCGCACGGTACGATCCCGGCACCAAGTGCACTGGGCGGGCACACATGACGCCGCACCCACACTCTTCACCGGAGAAGACGAGAAGAAGAAGGGAAGAGAAGAGGGCCAAAAGAAGACACCACAGAACTACCAAAAGAGACCACCGATGACAAGCTCAGAAGACAGTGACGTGTCTTGGTGCCTTTTTAAAAGGCGCTTGGAACGTAGCGAAGAGCTGTTGTTGATTGCCTATCTCAGTTGATTGCCTGTGTGGCCATCGGCAGCGACAACCTGGGCCTCCAGGCGTGGCTGCCGCACATGCCGGTAAGCGCTCTCCACAGCTGGCGTGCCGATTGTGCAGGCTGTCGCACCGCCGTCACCGTTCGCTTATGACATGCAATTCCCAGGCCATGCTGGAGCGGCTGGCAGCCTGGCAGCGGTCACTGCAGCGTGCTGACTGTGAGCGACGACGCCACTGTGCTGACTCGGCCGACAGGGGCTTGGAGAAGAGGAAAAAGAAGCAACAAAGGGAGAAGAAGCAGAAGCACCAGAAGAAGGAGAAGGCAGCGTTAACCCTTGATGAGCCGCAGTCCCCCCCCCCCCCCTCCCTCCCCCCAGCTCGTCTCCGTCTTCAGCCCGCCTCCCGGGCCTGTGGACTGCGGTAAGTGTATCACAACTATGTCTCTTGCTTCGTGCCGCTTATTCTCCGACGACAGCTTTTGCGCACCTTTTTCTGTGTGTGTTGGCCCGTGTTGTTGTCAACATCAAAGGCATTCATTTAAGCCCGTCATTCACCCTCGCTCGTTTACGGTGCTTGGTTTTTGGTGTTTGTCGTTGGAGTGCATGCCTGCCTCACTGATGTCGCATTATGTCATGTTTTCCTGTTATGTAGTTATCGGTTGTTCTTGGTTTGGGTGTTTTGTTCTGTATTGACCTGTTTGTTAAGCCTGTCCATGTTCCCACGGAGCCGGCTGCCGAAGAACGGCCACGGCTGCCCAGCCTGTGTCTCCCCGACGACTACTCGCCTATGGAGTACGGTAGGCATGCCTGATGATACTATTTCTTTCGATGTTTTAACCGTCTCTGGTAGCAGTGCATTGACTTACTATTGCGTGCATGCTCAATGAGGTATGCGTATTGTACGTTGTGTGTGCGTTAGACAATTGGAAAGTTGTCACAGAAGGAAGGGGTCGTTTGATGCGCTGCTGTTTTCATGTGTTATAGTCATTGCCCTTAAAGTAGATGCTGTATTTTTTCGATGTTTATTCCGTTTTCCGGTATGCGACTAGTCATCCTTTCATTCTAGCAAGACATCCGACGGCCGACACTTATGGCACATGTGATATGTTTTCATCTAAAGGGGTTACTGATCATCCATTGCTGGCTGGTATGCTTTTTTTAGTTGCTTCATAAGCGTGCCTATTTGCTCACAGAGCCGGCTGCTGACGAACGGCCGCCGCCGTCCACCTGGTCGCCCCCGTGTTTGACGACTCTTCCATTGAGCACGGAAAGCGTGTTCAATGGCGTCATTACTTTAAGTTCTTCCTAGCCGTCTGTTGTAGAATTTGACATGTAGTTGTTATTGTCGTTGTGTATGCATGTTTTAATTGTCCTAGCCGTCTATCGCAGAACTTGAGATGCAGTTGTTATTGTCATTGTATATGCATGTTCTTGGATTATGTATCTCGTATTTTGTCTATGCGATAGGCTGTTAGCAAAGGTGTCACCAATACGAAGCGTTCGACTCATTACACTGTGGTTGTCGTCTGTTTTGATCATTTGCCTACAGTGTGACGCATGCTATGTCCACAATGTTTGTTTCCCGTTTTTTTGTATGTGACTACTCAGCGCTTAATTCTGCCAACAGAGGGAGCTCTGGCCGACATCCAGACGCCACCGGCGGCGGACGCCGACCCCGACTGGGCGCCGTCCTCGTCCCCCTCGTCGGCATCGACATAACCGGCGCCAGCGGAGAAGGAGGCCTCGGAAGAGGTTGACCGGCCCGGTACGTGTCCAGCTCTCCTCTCTGTGTGTGGCGGCAGACTGGATGTAAATGTGCTTCTACCGCAGCTGCCATATCCGTGTGCTTTCCCGTGTCAAACGGATCATTCTGTGTTGCAGCGCGTAAGCCGCGGCGGGGCCGGCTACGCAGCGGCGCTGGGAAGCTCCACAGGCACCCGTACCGCCTACCGCCGTGCCACGGCACCATGTATGCCATCCTGAAACGGCACATCAGGATGGTGCACCCGCGGGTAGGCGACGGATTGCATGCTGTGTGCGCTTCTTGCTTGCCTTTGCTCGCTTGTGCGTGTCTCTGCCGCCGATGCGTCACACATGTCCACAGCTGTGCTGTCGGCCTTATCTTTCCAGCAGTCTGTTTGTGTTTCAGCTTGCCGCACGCGCGGTAGAGTTGGCTAAACGCCCGCGATCCGCCGTGGCCCATTGCCCTCCGCCAGCGCCCAAGTGCACCCAGGCCCGCTGGCGCTGCCCGCTCGGTGCCACCGACGGGCGGCACCAGTGCCCGGCGGTTGTGGTGAATATATCACGACACGTTCGGGTCCACTTCCCTGCAGGCAGTCAAGAGGTGCGTACCAGCGCCATTGTTTCTGTCATTGTTTGGACGTGCGTTTCACTGTCTCAACACCGCGTGTTGCCGCCTTTTCGGCGTGTTCGGTGTGGCATCGTGAACCGTCCGTCCACAGTTCCAACAAGCGTACGACAGTGCGGAGCGAGCTGACCCCACGTCATCGAGCAAGCCCGAAAAGCCGCTGGTTGGGCTGGAGGCCATCTCGGACCAGTTCGTTACATTTGATGATGATGATTACAGAGATGTTTTAACCATCTCTGGTAGCAGTACATTGACTTACTATT
Source organism: Pollicipes pollicipes (assembly GCF_011947565.3). Lineage (NCBI taxonomy): Eukaryota > Metazoa > Arthropoda > Thecostraca > Pollicipedomorpha > Pollicipedidae > Pollicipes > Pollicipes pollicipes. The sequence goes on from NW_023597054.1 coordinate 2,090,009, forward strand.
GTGTGTAAAATCACAATTTTACGGCAGACTGTGTGTAAACACAGATAGTGTGTGACGGCAGACTGGATGTAAATGTGCTTCTGCCGCAGCTGGCATATCCGTGTGCTTACCCGGGCCGTAGCAAACTGATCATTATGTGTTGCAGCGTGCAAGCGGCGACAGGGCCGGCCTCGCAGCGCCGCCTCGAATCGTCAGAGGCACGCGTGCCGCCTGCCGCCGTGCCGCGGCGCCACCTACGCCAACCTTACGGGGCACATCAGGATGGTGCACCAGCGGGTAGGCGACGGATTGCATGCTGTGTGCGGTTGTTGTTCGCCTACACTCGCTTGTGCGTGTATCTCCCGGTGATGCGTCATGCATGTCCACAGCAGTGCCGTCTGCCTTATCTTTTCAACTGTCGATTTGTGTTTCAGCTTGCCGCACGCGCGCCGGAGGAGGCAAAGCGTCTCCGAGCCGCCGAAGCTGACTGCCCTCCAGCAGCGCCCAAGCGCACCCGGCCACGCTGGCGCTGCCCGTTCGGCGCCAGTGACGGGCAGCACCAGTGCCCGGCGGTGGTCATCAACCTAACACGACACCTGCGGGTGCACTTCCCGGCAGGCAGCCAGGAGGTGCGCACCATCGCCATTGTTTCTGTCATCGTTCGGACGTGCGTTTCACTGTCTCAACACCGCGTGTTGTCGCCTTTTCGGCGTGTTCGGTGTGGCATCGTGAACCGTCCGTCCACAGTTCCAACAAGCGTACGGCAGTGCGGAGCGAATGGACCTCATGGTATCGGCGAAGCCTGAACAGGCCATCTCGGACCGCTTCGCGATGTTCCTGCGTGGGGTCCGGGGTGGCTTCTGCAACGCAACAAACGTGCAGCGCCACATGCGGGCGGCAAGTGCCGCCGATGGCGGTCTGCTTCCCATCTGCTTGCTGCCATCTGTTGTCACTCGTGTTTTGCGTGTCATCTTGTGTTAGCTTCGTCCGCCTTATCCGCCCCATGCAGCGGGGCTCAGAGTTGTGCTGGCGGCCAGCTGTCGTGTCACGGCGGTGCGTAATGCAGCCTCGTTTGCAGCTCCATCTCCTGCTGCCAGAGCTGCTCCCAGGCCGCCGTGCGGACCAAATGGTGATGCCGAACATCATGGCGGCCCTCTCCGGCCCCCAGCTGGCCATGGAGGGGCCCGACGGCTGGCTGCAAGCACAACAGCGAGCTCGCAAGATGACAGCCGGCACGCTAAAATCTTCGATCCGCTGCTTGTCCCAGCTTATCACCTACAGCGCAATAGACAGCGAAAAATCTTGGTCTGCAGGCATGGCTGCCGCGCATGCCGGTAAGTGCCATCAACAGGTGATGTATCGATTGTGCAGTCTGTCACGTTATCGTCACCGTTTGCTAATGACACGCAATTCACAGGCCATGCAGGAGCGGCTGACGGCATGGCAGCGCTCGATGAAACGTCACGATTGGGAGCAGCGCCGGCACCACGAAGCCCAAGCGGCACGCCTCGTCGACGTGCAAGTCCAGCAGCGCTTCCTGAGCGTAAGAGACTGTCTGCCGTTATGCGGTTGGGAGTAATGTCCATGTGTGGCGCTTGTCTCGTGATATATGTGCTCACAGACGCACGGGAAGAACGTGTGCTTAAAGAGGGAGAAAAAGAGAAAGAAGAGCGTTTGCAGTCACGACCCGCTGCCGCCGTCGCCCAGCCCGCCTCTGGCTGCAAACCCGCCGCACGGACTCCTGGAGTGCGGTAGGTGTATGGTGATTCTATCTTGTTATGTGACGGTCGTTCTCTTGACATTTCATGAGCGCTGTTCTGTATGCGTTTCTTATATCGCGTGTTTATTAAGGGATACGAGGTGATTCTGACATAAAAGGCATTCAATTGTTTTTCGCCGCAACGAGTCGCTGTTTAAGGTATAGCTGCTCGGGTACGGATATGGCTGCATCGCCAGAGCGAGATGAGGCTGGCGGGCGGCTGTCGTGTAATTGCAGTGCGTAATGCAGCCTCTGTTTGCAGATCCGTCTCCTGCTGCCGGCGCTGCTGCAAGGCCGCAGGACTGAGCACATCATGATGCCTCACATTATGACAACCCTCGCCGGTCCCCGGCTGGCCATGAGGGAGGCCAACGGCTGGCTCCAGAGGCAGCAACGAGCTCACGCCATGACAGCCGGGACGGTTAAATCTGCCATCCGGTGCCTGTCTCAGTTGATTGCCTATGTGGCCATCGGCAGCGACAACCTGGGCCTCCAGGCGTGGCTGCCGCACATGCCGGTAAGCGCTCTCCACAGCTGGCGTGCCGATTGTGCAGGCTGTCGCACCGCCGTCACCGTTCGCTTATGACATGCAATTCCCAGGCCATGCTGGAGCGGCTGGCAGCCTGGCAGCGGTCACTGCAGCGTGCTGACTGTGAGCGACGACGCCACTGTGCTGACTCGGCCGACAGGGGCTTGGAGAAGAGGAAAAAAAAGCAACACAAGGAGAAGAAGGAGAAGGCGGCGTTGACCCTTTACGAGCCGCAGTCGCCCCTCCCCCCAGCTCGTCTCCGTCTTCAGCCCGTCTCCTGGGCCTATGGACTGCGGTAAGTGTATCACAATTGTCTCCTGTTTCCTGCCGCTTATTTTCCGACGACAGCTTTTGCGCACCTCTTTGTGTGTGTGTGTTATATCGTGTGTTCATTAGCAGGCTACACAATGATTTAAGCCTTGAAGGCATTCATTTAAGCCCGCCATTCATCCTCGCTCGTTTGCGGTGCTTGGTTTTTGGTGTTTATCGTTGGAGTGCATGCCTGTCTCACTGATGTCGCATTATGTCATGTTTTCCTGTCATGTAGTTATCGGTTGTTCTTGGTTTGGGTGTTTTGTTCTGTGTTGACGTGTTTGTTAAGCCTGCCCATGTTCCCACGGAGCCGGCTGCCGAAGAACGGCCACCGCTGCCCAGCCTCTGTCTCCCCGACGACTACTCGCCTATGGAGTACGGTAAGCACGCCTGATGATAGTATTTCTTTCCATGTTTTAACCGTCTCTGGTAGCAGTACATTGACTTACTATTGTGTGCCTGCTCAATGAGGTATGCGTATTGTACGTTGTGGGTGCCTTAGACAATTGGAAAGTTGTCACAAAAGGAAGGGATCGTTTGATGCGCTGCTGTTTTCATGTGTTATAGTCATTGCCCTTAAAGTAGGTGCTGTATTTTTTCGATGTTTATTCCGTTTTCCGGTATGCGACTAGTCATCCTTTCATTCTAGCAAGACATCCGATGGCCGACACTTATGGCACATGTGATATGTTTTCATCTAAAGAGGTTTCTGATCATCCATTGTTGGCTGCTTTTTTTAGTTGCTTCATAAGCGTGCCTATTTGCTCACAGAGCCGGCTGCTGACGAACGGCCGCCGCCGTCCACCTGGTCGCCCCCGTGTTTGACGACTCTCCCATTAAGCACGGTAAGCGTGTTCAATGGCGTCATTAGTTTTGGTTTGTCCTAGCTGTCTATAGTAGAATTTGACAGGCAGTTGTTATTGTCATTAGGTATGCATGTTTTAATTGTCCTAGCCGTCTATCGTAGAACTTGAGATGCAGTTGTTATTGTCATGTTTATTTCCCGTTTTTGTACGTGACTACTCAGCCCTTAATTCTGCCAACAGAGAGAGCTCTGGCCGACAGCCAGACGCCACCGGCGGCGGACGCCGACCTCGACTGGACGCCGTCCTCGTCCCCCTCGTCGGCATCGACATCACCGGCGCCAGAGGAGAAGGAGGCCTCGGAAGAGGTTGACCGGCCCGGTACGTGTCCAGCTCTTCTCTCTGTATGTCATGGCGGACTGGATGTAAATGTACTTCTGCCGCAGCTGGCATACCCGCGTGCTTACCCGGGACGTAGCAAACTGATCATTCTGTGTTGCAGCGTGCAAGCCGCGGCAGGGCCGGCCTCGCAGCGGCGCTGGGAAGCGCCACAGGCACCCGTGCCGCCTGCCGCCGTGCCGCGGCACCACGTAAGCCAACCTTACGCGGCACATCAGGATGGTGCACCCGCGGGTACGCAACGGATTGCATGCTGTGTGCGGTTGTGTTTTGTCTTCACTCGCTTGTGCGTGTTTCTGCCGTCGATGAGTCACGATGAGATGAGTCACGCATGTCCACAGCTGTGCTGTCGGCCTTATCTTTCCAGCAGTTTGTTTGTGTTTCAGCTTGCCGCACGCGCGGTAGAGCGGGCTAAACGCCCGCGAGCCGCCGTGGCCCATTACCCTCCGCCAGCGCCCAAGTGCACCCAGGCCCGCTGGCGCTGCCCGCTCGGTGCCACCGACGGGCGGCACCAGTGCCCGGCGGTTGTGGTGAATATATCACGACACGTTCGGGTCCACTTCCCTGCAGGCAGTCAGGAGGTAGGTACCGGCGCCATTGTTTCTGGCATTGTTTGGACTCGCGTTTCACTGCCTCAACATCGCGTGTTGTTGGCTTTTCGGCGTGTTCGGTGTGGCATCGTGAACCGTCCGTCCACAGTTCCAACAAGCGTACGGCAGTGCGGAGCGAGCTGACCCCACGTCATCGAGCAAGCCCGAAAAGCCGCTGGTTGGACTGGAGGCCACCTCGGACCAGTTCGTTACATTCCTGCGTGTAGTCTTGGTTGGTTTTTGCAACCCGACGAAGGTGCAGCGGCACATGCGGGCGGCAAGTGCCACCGATGCCGGTCTGCTTCCCATCTGCTTGCTGTCATCTGTTGTCACTCGTGTTTCGCGCGTCATCTTGTGTTATTTTCGTTCGCGTTGTCCGTAGCATGCAGCGGGGTCCAGAATTGTGCTGGCGGCGAGCTGTCATATAATTGCAGCGCCTAATGCAGGTTCATTTGCAGCTCCGTCTCCTGCTGCCACAGCTGCTGCCAGGCGGCCGTGCGGAGCAGCTAATGATGTCTCACATCATGGCGGCCCTCGTCGGCCCCCAGCTGGCCATGGAGGGGCCCGTAGAGAGGAGCTGATACGGTCAAACTAGTTTGAATACCAACGGGCGATTTTACGCGCGCTCATGGGCTAAAGGGCGCGAATACAGACTATGCCGGCTGTGCAGGGCACGTTGCGTCAAGTCGACATAAATTAAAACGAGTCTTAAAGCAATCCGACACCTTACGATGGGCGCCTTAAAACCCGGTCCTTGTTGGCTAACGGTGATAAGTTCAGCAGGATTTCTAGCGTCGCAGCCATGATTGACATGCTTGCTGGCGTTCGTTGGCGTTCCACATATTTTAACATGCAGCGCAATATTGCCGTTATGCTTTGTAATGGCGTAATGGTTTTCCCTTGTTCAGGTGGATATGGGTTCTTTTTATGCTAACTTGATTGACAGTTTGGTTTCCTCCCCATTATCTCTGCTTGCAGACGTGGTCAGTCCAATGTCATGCAGCCTCTCGTGCACGCTCGCTTCAAATCAGTCCATGTCAGTCACATTGTGCTGAAACAGCCTAGGTTTTTCCTTCTTGTTTTCTCCTGTTTCGTTGCTTTCAAAAACTTAAAACAGCCGAATACGGTGGCGGCACCCAACGCGCCACCCGCACCCAGCACGGACCAGTAGACGCTGTGGGCGGCGATGGTGGCGGTAAAGGCGGTGATGGTGGCGGCGCTGGAGCTGGCGGCGACGTTGGAGCTGGCGGCGGCACTGCCTTCTCCACCAAGGCAGGCCTCGGCTCTGAAACATAACGGCACATCTTGCATTGCATCTTTGCGTGATATGAACACAGCTCACGGCAGAAGGACACGCAACTGAGCTGCGTAGCCCATGAAGCACGGCGATGTCACTAACACTACTGTCATTTACATCACTAACATGCAGGGGATCAAACAAGAAGCAATTGCCGATCATTTTTATGATACGGTGCACATCTAGCTGGGAATTCAACTACGCGAACAATACGTGTACATGCAAATGAGTTCAATTTAACAGGCATCACGCATAACACATCATTTACTTCTGCAGGCGCTTCCAAGTACACAGGCGTCTCGCATCACACATCACGTTTACATGCAAACGACTTCAATTAAACAGACATCGTGGATCAAGCGTCCCGCCAAGCGATACATGAAAGCGAACTTAAGCCAGGATGCATAGCATATCAAGACACTAGTCACATTTACCTAATCGTTTATGATGAATCCTGAACTTAAAGACTGGTCGCCAACTTCTCATGAAATAGATTCACCGTTTTTCCTCTCTACATGATCTCGTGCTTTGGGAGTAATGTTCATGTATGACGCTTGTCTGGTGATATATGTGTCAGTACCGTCCGTGTCCCGTCTAAGCCCAGCTGCTGTCATTGTTCGGTGCGCATTGTGCTGGCGTGGTCGTGGCTGGATGACATCTTGTCAGTCTTGCATTTCATCAGCCGTCTTTTGACTGACAGTCCGAGTACGTCACCGCGCTGGCGGAGTGCCCGCCGGTCGGCGAGTTCCCGCCACTGCCGGCCGAGGCCCGCCAAGCGCGTGACGATCTGATGACAGTGTTCATGGTCCTCTGCGCCGGCCGGCCCAGCCACGTCACTGGCATCGCCGCCTCTTCGGTGCCCGAGGCCAGGGTGAGCAGGCTGGCTGGCCGATGTCTGACTCACTGTTGCGCGCCATTCGTTTTGCGTAGACTGTTCTCCTGTCTGTCGTGTCTGTTGTCGGAGTGATGGTTTGAACGAACCACTATGTGTGTAGACACCTGTAGACTGTCGACCTCGATGGCCAAGAGCGTGGCCTCATCAAGAACTACAGATTCAGGACATCGGCCACCTCGACGCTTAAGACGGCTGTCAGCAGCGAGCTGTGGCTGCGGCTGCCCCACTTCATATCAGTGGAGCGGCCGGCGCTGCTCACACCGGACGCCACAAGCAGCGACCGGGTATGTACAAAGGCTGTTCGGCAGGCGCCGGACCAATTAGTGTTGTCAGGGTCAACCACGTGCGTTTTACACCCTCACCAGCGTGGTTCAACTATAAGTGTCTCTTTCCACAGGTCTTGATGGCCAAGGGCGGCAGCCCGCTGGCAAGTAGCAGCGCCGCCAAGGCCTTCAAGGTGGCGTGGCGGTGTGCCGGTCAGGACGTGGACGTCCCCGATCTGACAGCCAGCGGCGTGTGCTACGGCCTCCTTGTGGGCACGGCGGCGGCGGAGCCGGAGGCGCAGGGGTAAGTGCACACCCGCCAGCCTCTTCGGTCTTCACGTTTCACTCGGTATCCGAGGTAGCCAACATCGCCAATGCCGGTGTGGTTGTGCAGCCGCGGTGTGTCAATGTCCTGTATTTAATCAGCCGTGTGTTCGCCGACGGTGGCAGCACGTCACCGCCATCACGGTCTCACGGCCGGCCGGCGGGGCGCCGCGCGTCGTAACGGATCAGGAGCGGCGACACCACCAGGCGTGATATGTCAGCAGCGGATCAGGAGGGGGTCACGGGCGGTCACAGAGGCCTAGTCGGTCCAGCGGTGTTACGCGTGGGAGGGTCTCCTGACGTGTCCCACACGGTGGCTCGCAGTTTGTCTTCCCGCTGAACAGTGGCAGTGGAAGCGCGTCAACAAGCGCTGCGGCGTGGCGGGGCACCCCGAGGCACAGATCCGGTTATTGAGTGTCACGGCGAGCGATTCCCGAGAAGTCGGTACTTTCATGGCGGCAGACACAGGTTCTCGACGAGTTTCCTGTCAGTTACTTTCATGACAGCAGACATAGGTTCTCGACGAATTCCCTGTCCGTTACTTTCGTGACAACAGACACAGTTCCTCGACGATTTCCCTGTCGGTTACTTTTACGACAGCAGACATAGATTCTCGACGAGATTCGTCGTCACTCGACAAATTAGTGAAAAATTCCTCCTCATAGGGTGTTGCTTTACATCTAAGGTTGGCAATTCTAGGACGCTGCTCGTCACTCTTCCGCTGCAGCTGACTGACGTTGGTGTTTAGACGGACGCCGGGGTTATGCTGGTCTTGTTGGCATCTGGAGTGAGTGACGGCAGAGGAACACCAGGTCGCTTCGTTGTTCACCTGGAGCTCGCCGCTCTGCCGTATGACGTTGAACCGAGGCGCGCTTGGAAAGTCTCAGTGTCGCCCTCTTGTCAGCGCCGGCGGCCCTTACTGAAACTGGCTCTTCACCGACCACGAGTAATGACTGAGGGCTCCCCGGCCTAGAGAACTGGCCCCCGGCCACTTCTCGCTCTAGGACTTCTCGCTCTTGCTCCTATCGGCGTGCTATTCGATATCACTCATCTTTGTCTCAACCTCGCTTCGTACGTTTGCATTAAAGGGACTGTTCGACAGCTGCGTGGGCTTTGAGCCGAGATGGCTATTTTTGGGTTAAGCTGTTGTGCGTAGGGCACTAGCACTTAAACGAGTATCTTCACAGCAGAGGTTGGTTCAAGTGTTACTGGAGCAGCAAGTGACTTGACCGTCGTTTGCGGGCGGTTCGGCGTGAGCGAAAACGGATGTAGGCAGACCTGGCCTGTTGCCGTAGAGGAAAGGCATATAAGACATTTTGAAACCATTCGTCATAGGAGGTCTTTACAAGGTGGAAGCATTTCTGTCGGCGTGAAGAACTAAATGAAACGATAGGAAATGGTTGTAGGTACAGCTCGCGGAGCGTAATGAAACCTGATACTGGATAAGGCACGGTGACATCTAACGAAGTGCGCAGTCTGTCACGCCGTCGACACCGTTCGCTGATGACACGCAATTCACAGGCCATGCAGGAGCGGCTGACGGCGTGGCAGCGCTCGATGAAGCGCCATGACTGGGAGCGGCGCCGGCACCACGAAGTCCAAGCGGCACGCGTCGTCGACGTGGAAGTGCAGCAGCGCTTCCTGAGCGTAAGAGACTGTCTGCCGCTATGCGGTTGGGAGTAATGTTCATGTGTGGCGCTTGTCTCGTGATATATGTGTCAGTACCGTCCGTGTCCCGTCTTAGCCCAGCTGCTGTCACTGTTGGGCGTGCATTGTGCTGGCGTGGTTATGGCTGGATGACATCGTGTCAATCTTGCATTTCATCATGTGTCTATTGACCGACAGTCTGAGTACGTCACGTCGCTGACGGAATGCCCGCCGGTCGGCGAGTTCCCGCCACTGCCGGCCGAGGCCCGCCGAGCGCGTGACGATCTCATGACAGTGCTCATGGTCCTCTGCGCCGGCCGGCCCAGCCACGTCACTGGAATCACCGCGTCGGCGGTGCCCAAGGCCAGGGTGAGCAGCCTGACTGACCGATGTCTGACTGACTGTGGCACGCCACTTGTTTTGCGTCGATCTGTCTGCTGTCTGTCGTGTCTGTTGCTGAAATGATGGTTTGAACGGAACATCATGCGTGCCTGCAGATCGTCTGCACCGATGGCCAGCTGCGCCGGCTCATCAAAAATTTCAAGTTTAAGACATCGGCCAGCGCTACGCTGGAGGTGGCCGTCAGCCCCCAGCTGTGGCGCCGGCTCCTGCACCACGCGTCTGTCGAGCGACCGGTGCTCCTGACGCCGGACACCGCCAGCAGCGACCGGGTATGCACAGACACCGGGCAGCAGACGCCCGACCGATTACAGTGTTGTCAGGGTCAACCAGGTGCGCTTTGCACCCTCACCTGTGTGATCAAGCTATTTGTTTTTTCACAGCTCTTCATCGGCATGGGCGGCGGCCCGATGTCGAGCAGCAGCGCCGCCAAGGCCTTCAAGGCGACATGGCGGCGGGCCCTGCCGGACGGGGACGTCCCCGAACTGACTGCCAGCGGGGTGCGGTATGGCGCCGTCGTGGGCACGGCGGCGGCAGAGCCGGAGGCGCAGGGGTAAGTGCACACCTGCCAGCCTCTACTCTTCACGTCTCACCCGGTGTGTCACCCCAAGGTAGCCAACATGGCCAGTGTCGGTCGGTGTGTTCGCCCCGATGTGTCAATGTAGCCATCACATGCAGCCGTTCGTCATTGTCAGCGATACTTGAACGAAACGCCGCGCTTTACGAGCTGACATGTGTCTGAAGCCGCATGCAATTGTGTCTGTTGCAGGGATGTGGCCGCGGCAATGGCCCACTCTGTGGCCACCGCCCGTCGGGTATACGACGTATTTGACGTGACGGGGACGACGTCCCGTCTTGCCGGCATAGCCGCGCTGGAACGGCAGCGGCAGCGTGCCGCCGGCCAGCCAAGAAGCACCGGCTCCAGCCCTCCAGCCCACGCGGGTCCCGGCGGTGACGACGGCAGAGCGTCAGTCAGAAGCAGCAGCGGCAGCAGCAGCAGCAGCAGCAGCAACGACGAGGAAGGTCTGCCGGCTGACGGCGGCTCCATTGTGCCGCCCTCGGAGGCGGCCCTGCCGGTGGGGTGGCAGGAAGTCGTGGTCGGCCTTATGCCTGCCCAGCTCGCTGTTCGAGAACAGCCAGAAGCTGCCAGCCGACAACCATCGCCCCAGCACGGCAACGGGAGCTCCTCCCCAACTTCACCTCTGCCGGCCCTAACCACACCCCAGCCCAGCGCCCCCCGGGCTAGCGACGCCGCGCCACCGGTGATCCGACGGCTGGTCTGGACGTCACTCGAAACCAATGCGGTGATGCGTGCGGCCTCGGATTACATCTGTGGCCGCACCAACGCGTACCACCACCACATGGTTGTCGAACAACCCGGTGTGGCTAAATGCTTTAACCGCTTTAACCGGACCCAGATCTACGAAAAATGTAAATACCTTAGAAAATTGCACAAACTGAGTAGTTCGTAAGTGTGTGTTTGTGTGTGTTTGTGTGTTTTTTTGCGTGTGTCTGTACAGGAGAGACGGCCGTTAACTTTCTTCTTCATGGTTTTTGTTTTTGATTTCATTGAAATTTCATCGTTTTTTCGTAGTGAATAAGTGTGCTTGGCGTGTTAAAATACAGAAATATCTTTATTGTACCACGTCTTTGGCAGGGAGAGTTCTGCAATTGCAAAGATCTCAGTGGCTGAATGTGCGTTGCAATGACATCCAGAAACATGAAACCATCGCCTACTTTCGTCGACATCTGCAGTTTTCACTGAACACGTGAAATAGGATAGCACCGGTAACGGGAACGATAACGGTTATCGGGAATGTCTACATGCTACATAAGTGTTTGAAGTGACTATTTCATAGTCTTTAAGACATTCCAGCACGCCTCAGCTCTTTGAACGCCTGCCTCTTGTCCACCAGAATGCTCCACATCAATGAAAAAGTGAAATAAACGCATCCTTACGCCGTAAAGGAACATTTACATTACGTGGCTACATTGCGACATAAGGCCAAGATGGTCGCCACGCACGGGAATGGCTACATGCTACATAAGCAAAAGTTGCATTTCCATGCGTTTTAAAGCGGCGGAAAATATGGAATAGGACGATTCAGACACGCTTTTGGTACTCACAGCTGAATAACTGGTCAAAATCGAAACATAAACCACGTTGTTTCGGAACAGAAAAAAAGAGGGAAAAAGTCGGCTTTTGTACATTTATTGACTGTGTCCGAAATTGACGCGCTACCCGAACGCAATCTTGTCAGCTTGTAAACAAAGCCAGGTATCTATAGATATCAAAAGTTTGCAGAAACGCCGTCAGAAACGGCCTCCAGGTGCCGTCAAGTACCGAAAGCGGGAATGGCTACCTTGCTACATAAGGGTTTCACGCGTCCTTAGGTGGTCTTTGACTTGCATGAATAGCGCACAACTGCTGGTATGGAGACATTGTGTCAAGCCCAACACCTTCAAGCCGCTGCACAGTGCAATTTCAACATTTGCACGCAATGCCACAAGATTTACATCAGGTGGCTACCCTGCGACATAAGGCCAAGATGGCCGCCACGCACGGGAATGGCTACATGCGACATAACCAAAGCTCACATTTCCATGCCTTATGGAACGGTGCAAAATAAAGAATAAGACAATTTAGACATGCTTTTGTTACTCACACCTGAAAATCTGGTCAAAAAAGGCCCGTAAGCCACTTTGTTTCGGAAAAGAAAAAAAGAGGGAAAAAGTCGGCTTTTGTACATGCGTTGACTGTGTCGAACGTTTTCGCTCGATTCCAACGCAACCGTGCCAGATAGTAAACGATAATGCAAGGTATCCATGGATATGAGAAATTTGCACATACGCCGTCAGAAACGGCCTCCAGGTGCCGTCAAGTGCCGGAAGCGGGAATGGCTACCCTGCTACATAAGGTGTTTCACGCAAACACAACAGGCTTCAACAACATAATCGGTCGTGGCAACAACATTTATGACAGGAACGAGCTGAAACTTTGAGAAAGCATGTGTTTTAAGGCAACACAGCTTCCCTGACGATATGAGGCGAATACGTAGTCTTATACGTAAATGCAAAGCATTTGCCCACCGGCGGCATGATGGCTACCTTGCTACATAAGAGAGGGAATTGTGGTTTTGAGCAGTTATACACCTCTCAGCTTGCTGTAATTCGCACACAAGGTAGTTTCTGTGCAGCAAAGCATGTGTACTTGTTTTGGCGGTGTTCGCTCGGTTTGAACCGGCCATTCCCGATGGGTGTCATATTTGGCTACCCTGCTACATAAGAGAGGGAATGGGTAAAAAACACAACAGAATGGCACCAAATTGTCGCACAGAGAACCGGTTTCGGGCATTACAATGTAAAACATGACAATACACACCTTCCCTGAAGGGCAGCACGTTCCAGCACATACCGTTCAACTATGCACACTTAAAAACACCAAAAAATTTCAAAACCATTATTAAGCGCTTTTCTTTTTTTCAATATGTGCGCCTGACTGCGGTGATATGCACGCAGCCATTTTCAATGTTGTAAATGCCTTATTTTGGTGTGGGCGTGCATTTGAACTTCCTTATGTAGCACTTTTGGCTACGCGGGAATGACATTTGAAACTGAATTTAAGTGTACTTAACGGCCACGTAGAGCAAAAAAATGCCCAGATTCGTGCTCAGCGCAACGAATTACATCTAATTCTGTCGTTCGTCATGTTTAAAAACGTAAAAGAAAGATTTTAGAATTTGGCTACCCTGCTACATAAGCATCACGCGTGAACGCAAAGAGGGAATGGCTTATAAAAAAATAAGTACTCGTTAGATTTGGCTCAAATTTTCAGTGCACGGTTCTTATAGCCATACCTATTCATTCCCGCAGCGATTTTGAAAATCTAATGATAGAGTTGGTGGGAAAATTTTGGCGATATTTTATCACGCGTGAAACTTTTCTAAGTGCAAAAATCAACAAAAGTCGAAAAATAAAAAAGGTGGAGAGTTTCTGCCACCGGGGTGCAAATGTCCCTATGGGGTCCTAACACATATCTGAAGTTGAAATTCGAAATCTGAAAAACGAAAACACAAAACAAACTTGGGCATCTATGAAGGGTGACAAGACCCTTACATGGTTTTTTGGGGCCATTTTGACAACGACTTTTTAGTTTGAAGTCCAACTTTCTAGATCGATGCGGGAATGAATCCGGCTCGTTCTCCTGATTCTAAAGCACTCCCGAAACTCAAAAAAAGACGAATTCTAAGTTTTACCCTAAACCCGGGAAAGGTACTTTAGGACCAAGTGTTTACAGTTTTTCAAAACGCTCTGAAACACTCAAAAATGGTGTTAGAGCGCTCAAACTTTGCCACAAGGCCAAAAACAGGCCCCAGAATGTTGGGACACGTTCGAAAACGGAGTTGCAGAAAAAAGCGTGAAAGTGTTTTCAGTCCGAAGGCTTATGTAGCAAAAAAGTGGCACAGGACGAACAGTCGTGAGACAGGTTAGTTTTACCCTACTGATGATGGGTCGTGACGATGGTAATCATGCTCAGTACGAGAGGAACGGTATGGTCGGACATTTGGCGTAACACTTGGCCGAGCGGCCAGCGGTGTGACGCTACCATCCGATGGATTATGTCTGAACGCCTCTAAGACAGCATCCAGTCCATTGAATATCACGATATCTTGTGTGCACACGCTGGTGATCCACCCATGACAGGTGCGCTTCGGCGCACACGAGTACGGGCTGACTGGTTGTCGGCGGCGTCATCGCTCGACGCCGCCCTCGCCAGTCAACACAACTCACGCTGGGCGAGTGCATCAAACGGTCTGTAAACGACTTTCCTTATGGGTCGGGGTGCTGTACTCCTGCGAGCAGCTAAACACTGCGAGCGGTTGAGACTCATCCCTTGACCTGAAAGTTTGTTCGCTCTGACGAACAATATCGTTTCGTAACAGTGTGTGTGTGTGTGTATCGTTTGCTGTCCGGCTTTTGCGGACGGTCCATTTTTATCATGGATCGTCTGGCAATTTGTTATTATTGCCATATGGCGTGTTTTGTTATTTGCCGTCCGCATCGGCCAAGTGCGGCATGTTTTGGTAACGCCATTACCAAGCGCGTTCATATGTATACATATGTAACATATACTTTCAAATGGATTACATGGCAGCATCTGCCGCATTTTTACAAACACAAATCGACCAAGTAGCATTTTGTGTTACCAAGTAGCGATATGCAATGTCTTACCCGGTTAGCGTGCATGCGCTTATACCAAATACGGCTGATGGCAAAGTGCTGAAACTCACTGCCGATGTGGCCAATACGTATGGCAATGTTCCCTGTCGATTTCAGCTTTTTTTTTGAATGAACAGCACGGCCGGGATGACTGCTCACGAAACCGAGTCATCCAAGCAGCAATGTAACATTTGGCTAAAAATGCCATATTGCTCACCAAAACGTGGCATCATGTTTCTAAATGGTGCCATTAACAGGGAGTACTCGTCTTGCAATGCTCAACGCAACCTGTGTAGTTTCAAGCAATTGAACGGGAAATTATTCTTTGTTTTATAAAGAAGTATTGAGGTAGCATTTGGTATCTTACCCCCCATGTCCAAGTTACCCGGCTTCAAATGCCAACTGCGGTAACTCGACCAACTCGCAGCCGACCACGACGAAAACTGTGCCTGTACAACATGCTCAATTATTTGCTCTCAGCAGCCAGCTGTCATTCAGTGTTGTGTGCGGCACAACGCCTTGGGCGCTTATTGCCAAAACGATGGACATGTTAATGCTGACAATTTTACATACGCTAGTGGCGTTTCCGCTGCATTAAAACTTTGAAACCTGTCCAACATACGACAATGTGCCTTCGGGAAACAAAGCGTGTCGGCCGGCTGTCGCCAAATTGGTGTGCAACGTATGGCGATTTTTGCGCCTCTTCCGCTCATCACGCGCTCATTTCTTGCCAAATGCATAATGTCCATGTCACTCAAGCACGCTCTGCCTGGCTGGTGTGAAAACGCCATGACAAAATTCCTTACCGTTTATGGTGCCAATGCAGTGCCGGACACGGACACACACACGCCGACACACATTGCTGCTGTCATATCATTGTAAATATTGGTGCTCATACATGCATGCATTCATTGTGTTAATGTGCGCATCAGGCTGTCGCGGACGGATTTGCATACTCGGCGATTGCTGTGCTTCTTGCTGTGACGCAGCTGTCGTGTCAGCCGTTGACCTGTCGTTCGGTCAGGTCACCAACCATCACAAATTGCCTGTGGAAATCGCCGACGGGCTGGCGGAGTACCCGCGACAACACTCCTTCATTGCCGCGTTCCCATTGGTAGCGTTGGCTCCGCCCACACCCCGCCCCCGAGAGCCCGGATGTTGCGCTAGCACTGGCTATTGGTGGAGGTGCCCAGTGTTTCCCGGAAGGGGGGGGGGGGGGGTGCGTTTTTGGGGACGGGTGTGCGGCCACATGCGTGCCGTGGTGGCTGTGCGCACGACCGGTGCACGTGCTGCGTTGCCCGGCGCCGGGGCCGGGCGAAATCGGCCGGGCGGCCTTGGCGGCTGACCGGCGCGCGCGCGCGCCTGGCGCGCGCGCTCGGGAGAGAGGGGGTAGAGGGCGCTGTCGTCGGCTGGGCATGGCGCCAAGCGGCCCGCAGTCCGGCGAGCAGGCGGCGTGCTCTGGCGCGCTCTGTGCCCCCCGCCGGACTCGGATGAGAGAGCAGTACGACAGCGCGTGAGCGCCGCGGTGACCCGGCCCGGGAGCGGCCGATCCAAGTCAGCCGGCGCATCACACACACACATACTGTCGCTGAGACGCGCGATGCGAACCGCCACAGCCAGCACGCTGTCACGACTCTATCTGACCGTGTCAGATGCACGTGGAGTGCGGACGAGATCGCCCATTGCAGTGCTACTGAGACAAACAGTGCACACACACGTGGTGCCGGGCGCGCTTCGGCGCGCCGGCGTGAATCGTATCGAGCCGGTTGCTGTTCATTCAGCGACTCGTGTTAGATACCTGGTTGATCCTGCCAGTAGTGATATGCTTGTCTTAAAGATTAAGCCATGCATGTATCAGTACAAGCCTCACTAAGGTGAAACCGCGAATGGCTCATTAAATCAGTTATGATTTCCTGGCCGAGACAGTGATACATGGATAACTGTGGTAATTCTAGAGCTAATACATGCAACCGAGCCCCAGTCCGGCCTCTCGGGGACGGCGGGGCGCTTTTATTGGCTGAAAACCGATGATCGCCGCTCACGCGGTGGTCGTTATTCGATGAATCACAATAACATTGTGTGGATCGTACGGTCTTGTACCGACGACGCGCCTTTCAAATATCTGCCTTATCAGCTCTCGACGGTTTGCTAGTGGCTGACCGTGGCTCTGACGGGTAACGGGGAATCTGGGTTCGGTTCCGGAGAGGGAGCCTGAGAGATGGCTACCACATCTAAGGAAGGCAGCAGGCGCGTAACTTACCCACTCCCAGTTCAGGGAGGTAGTGACAATAAATACCTTACAGAGGTCTCGTTAACCGAGATCTCTCAAACGGAATGAGTACAACGTGAATCCTTTAACAAGGATCGACTGGAGGGCAAGCCTGGTGCCAGCAGCCGCGGTAATTCCAGCTCCAGTAGCGTATATTAAAGCTGTTGCGGTTAAAAAGCTCGTAGTTGGATATCAGTGCGTGTCCGGTCCGGTATGCCCGGCGTCGTCGTTCACGCGGCGTGCGCTGGGCTCCCAAATATCGGCTGGCCGCATTCAATGGTGCCGGATCCGTCGACGGGCCGTTCTTCGGAGGGGCCTGTTGGCGACCGGCGACGTTACCTTGAACAAATTAGAGTGCTCAAAGCAGGCTCTGAATGCCTGTATACATATTCATGGAATTGGAGAATACGTCCCTGGCTCGATTTGGTTGGTTTTGAGAGTCGAAGGGAAATGATTAATAGGGACTGACGGAGGCATTCGTATTGCGACGCGAGGGGTGAAATCCTGTGACCGTCGCACGACGAACTACTGCGAAAGCATTTGCCGAGAATGTTTTCATTAGTCAAGAACGAAAGTTAGAGGTTCGAAGGCGATCAGATACCGCCCTAGTTCTAACCGTAAACGATGTCGACCAGCAATCCGCAACGGTCACTACACGGACTGTGCGGGCAGCTTCCCCGGGGAAACCAGAGTGTATGGACTCCGGGGGAAGTATGGTTGCAAAGCTGAAACTTAAAGGAATTGACGGAAGGGCACCACCAGGAGTGGAGCTTGCGGCTTAATTTGACTCAACACGGGACAACTCACCAGGCCCGGACACCGTAAGGATTGACAGACCGATAGCTCTCTCTTGATTCAGTGGGTGGTGGTGCATGGCCGTTCTTAGTTGGTGGAGTGATTTGTCTGGTTTATTCCGATAACGAACGAGACTCTGGCCTATTAAACTTGACGCCGCCGTCTTCGTGACTGCGGCGCGCTTCTTAGAGGGATCATCGGCGTCCCAGCCGAAGGAAAGGGAGCAATAACAGGTCTGTGATGCCCTTAGATGTTCTGGGCTGCACGCGTGTTACACTGAAGTGGTCAGCGCGCCGTTCAACGTCCCTCTCCGTGAGGAGCGGGCAAACGTTTGAACCCTTTTCGTGATGGGAATTGGGGGTTGCAATTGTCCCCCATGAACGAGGAATTCCAAGTAAGCGCAGGTCACTAGCCTGCGTTGATTAAGTCCCTGCCCTTTGTACACACCGCCCGTCGCTACTACCGATGGATGATTTGGTGAGGTCGCCTAGACTGGCCGCTGGCTTCGGCCGTGCGGCCGGGAAGACGCCCAAACTTGGTCGTCTAGAGGAAGTAAAAGTCGTAACAAGGTTTCCGTAGGTGAACCTGCGGAAGGATCATTCCCAGTCTTATACATGTATAAGATTGTCTCATTCATTCCGTGTCGGACGCACATTCCCGGCACGGAAGATATTCACGGGTCTGTCGTGACGGTCACTGCGCGCTTGTTTGCCTGCACACTGTCTGCTGACGGTCCTCGACGCCGCTTGCCGGCGTTGGAAAACCACCGTGTGCCGATATGCATCCGTGTGTATTTGCATTGAAACGTTCGTAGGACCTGCGCCCTCGGTCCTGCCGCTAATCAAATAAACATTGGGCTCCCATGGCAGCGGATCACTCGGCTCGTGGGTCGATGAAGACCGGGGTAAAACCCGAGACAGTTTGCGAATTGCAGGACACAAACGATCATCGACAGGTTGAACGCAAATGGCGGCTCCCGATTTCGGTCGGCGAGCTCAGTGCTCTCGAGGGTCGGTTGACAAGTCTGTTCTCACACAGTCGTGGATGCTCGCCGGCATTGCGTTTGGCGGCCTCACGTGGAGGTCCGGGCAATGCGCACGGCGTCGTCTCAAGTGCCGATTGGGGCGCGCGCGCGTCAATTTCGTATGACACACGCACCGCCAATGCCCTGAACATGTATCAGTGGCGGTATGTGTATCTGCGAATGGTACGCGCGCGAATAAGCCTACCAATTTTTTTTCGATTCGACCTCGGGGGTGCTGGATGACGCACTGAACTTAAGCATATCATTAAGTGCAGGAAAAGAAACCAAATGGGATTCCCCCAGTAACGGCGAGTGAAGTGGGATGAGCTCAGCACCGAAGCCGGCGGTCGAGAGGCCGTCGTGCAATGTGGTGTTCGGGAGGGCCATGTCCGTGGCCGGCGTCGGTCCAAGTCTCCTGGAAAGGAGTTCCGTGGAGGGTGACAGGCCCGTGCGACCGATAGCCGCGTTCGCGGACGAGTCCTCCTTCGAGTCGGGTTGTTCGCTAATGCAGCCCTAAGCAGGTGGTAAGCTCCATCTAAAGCTAAATACAACCACGAGTCCGATAGTCGACAAGTACAGTGATGGAAAGTTGAAAAGTACTCTGAAGAGAGAGTCAAATAGCCCGTGAAGCTGCCAGTATGGGATTAAGCGCACGTGTGACGCGTGTCGTCGGACAAATAGACGACCGTCGGCTGTCGCGCGATGTTCGGCGCCACTCTTCGCGGGTGGTGCCGTGCGTCGTTAGCCGGGCGGCCGGCGGAACGTTTCCCTTTGTTCGGCATCGGCAGGTCGGGGCTTCGTTGTCCGGTCTTATTGCCGGTCGCCATCTGCAGAGCCGTGTCGGGCCGGCGCCTCCTTCGGGTGTGTGCCGGTGCTCCGTGGACTGTGCGCGCTTCCATGCGCGGCCACGGCCGGCCTGGTCTGCGGTGTGATGTGACCGCCATGTGCAAACGACTGGGCGACGGCCAGCGCAAATCGACTCGCAAGAGTCGGCTCGGCCTTTGCGTCGTCACGTGCGGCCCGTCTTGAAACACGGACCAAGGAGTCTAACATGTGAGCGAGCGATTGAGATTGTCGAATCTCAAACGCGCAATGAAAGTGAAGTGTCGTCTGACGGCACGAGCGGAGATCCGCGGCGTGTTATCGCGCCGCGGCGCATCCGCGGGCCGCGCCATTGGCTGGCTTGCTTTTCGGAGCACTGCTAAGGCGCGGACCTAGAGCCCACACGTTGGGACCCGAAAGATGGTGAACTATGCCTGGCCAGGATGAAGCCAGAGGAAACTCTGGTGGAGGTCCGCCGCGATTCTGACGTGCAAATCGATCGTCTGAGCTGGGTATAGGGGC
>NW_023597054.1:2114856-2117944 GCF_011947565.3 Pollicipes pollicipes
TACGTAATACCTCAAGATTTACATTACGTGGCCAACCTTCCATATAACGCCAAGATGGCCGCCACTGACGGGAATGGCTACATGCTACATAAGCCAATGTTGCATTTCGATGCGTTTTAAAGCGGCCGAAAATATAGAATAGGACGATTCGGACACGCTTTTGGTACTCACAGCTGAAAAACTGGTCAAAATCGAAACGTAAGCCACTTTGTTTTAGAAAAGAAAAAAAAGAGGGAAAAGTCGGCCTTTGTACATTTATTGACTGTGTCCAAAATTGACGCTCTACTCGAACGCAATGTTGTCAGCTTGTAAACAACAAAGCCAGGTATGTACACATATCAAGAGTTTGCAGATACGCCGTCAGAAACGGCCTCCAGGTGCCGTCAAGTGCAGGAAACGGGAATGGCTACCTTGCTACATAAGGGTTTCACATGTCTTTAGGTGGTCCTTGACTTGCATGAGCGGCGCACAACTGCTTGTATGCAAGCATTTTGTCCAGTTGAACACCCTCAATGCGCTGCTTAGTGAAATTCACTGATTTGTACGCCATACGACAAGATTTACATTACGTGGCTACCTTGCGACATAAGGCCAAGATGGCCGCCACGCACGGGAATGGCTACATGCTACATAACCAAAGATCACATTTCCATGCCTTATGGAACGGTGCAAAATAAAGAATAAGACAATTTAGACATGCTTTTGTTACTCACACCTGAAAATCTGGTCAAAAAAGGCCCGTAAGCCACTTTGTTTCGGAAAAGAAAAAAAGAGGGAAAAAGTCGGCTTTTGTACATGCGTTGACTGTGTCGAACGTTTTCGCTCGATTCCAACGCAACCGTGCCAGATAGTAAACGATAATGCAAGGTATCCATGGATATGAGAAATTTGCAGATACGCCGTCAGAAACGGCCTCCAGGTGCCGTCAAGTGCCGGAAGCGGGAATGGCTACCTTGCTACATAAGGGTTTCACGCGTCCTTAGGTGGTCTTTGACTTGCATGAATAGCGCACAACTGCTGGTATGGAGACATTGTGTCAAGCCCAGCACCTTCAAGCCGCTGCACAGTGCAATTTAAACATTTGCACGCAATGCCACAAGATTTACATCAGGTGGCTACCCTGCGACATAAGGCCAAGATGGCCGCCACGCACGGGAATGGCTACATGCGACATAACCAAAGCTCACATTTCCATGCCTTATGGAACGGTGCAAAATAAAGAATAAGACAATTTAGGCATTCTTTTGTTACTCACAGCTGAAAATCTGGTCAAAAAAGGCCCGTAAGCCACTTTGTTTCGGAAAAGAAAAAAAGCGGGAAAAAGTCGGCTTTTGTACATGCGTTGACTGTGTCCAACGTTTTCGCTCGATTCCAACGCAACCGTGCCAGATAGTAAACGATAATGCAAGGTATCCATGGATATGAGAAATTTGCACATACGCCGTCAGAAACGGCCTCCAGGTGCCGTCAAGTGCCGGAAGCGGGAATGGCTACCCTGCTACATAAGGTGTTTCACGCAAACACAACAGGCTTCAACAACATAATCGGTCGTGGCAACAACATTTATGACAGGAACGAGCTGAAACTTTGAGAAAGCATGTGTTTTAAGGCAACACAGCTTCCCTGACGATATGAGGCGAATACGTAGTCTTATGCGTAAATGCAAAGCATTTGCCCACCGGCGGCATGATGGCTACCTTGCTACATAAGAGAGGGAATTGTGGTTTTGAGCAGTTATACACCTCTCAGCTTGCTGTAATTCGCACACAAGGTAGTTTCTGTGCAGCAAAGCATGTGTACTTGTTTTGGCGGTGTTCGCTCGGTTTGAACCGGCCATTCCCGATGGGTGTCATATTTGGCTACCCTGCTACATAAGAGAGGGAATGGGTAAAAAACACAACAGAATGGCACCAAATTGTCGCACAGAGAACCGGTTTCGGGCATTACAATGTAAAACATGACAATACACACCTTCCCTGAAGGGCAGCAGGTTCCAGCACATACCGTTCAACTATGCACACTTAAAAACACCAAAAAATTTCAAAACCATTATTAAGCGCTTTTCTTTTTTTCAATATGTGCGCCTGACTGCGGTGATATGCACGCAGCCATTTTCAATGTTGTAAATGCCTTATTTTGGTGCGGGCGTGCATTTGAACTTCCTTATGTAGCACTTTTGGCTACGCGGGAATGACATTTCAAACTGAATTTAAGTGTACTTAACGGCCACGTAGAGCAAAAAAATGCCCAGATTCGTGCTCAGCGCAACGAATTACATCTAATTCTGTCGTTCGTCATGTTTAAAAACGTAAAAGAAAGATTTTAGAATTTGGCTACCCTGCTACATAAGCATCACGCGTGAACGCAAAGAGGGAATGGCTTATAAAAAAATAAGTACTCGTTAGATTTGGCTCAAATTTTCAGTGCACGGTTCTTATAGCCATACCTATTCATTCCCGCAGCGATTTTGAAAATCTAATGATAGAGTTGGTGGGAAAATTTTGGCGATATTTTATCACGCGTGAAACTTTTCTAAGTGCAAAAATCAACAAAAGTCGAAAAATAAAAAAGGTGGAGAGTTTCTGCCACCGGGGTGCAAATGTCCCTATGGGGTCCTAACACATATCTGAAGTTGAAATTCGAAATCTGAAAAACGAAAACACAAAACAAACTTGGGCATCTATGAAGGGTGACAAGACCCTTACATGGTTTTTTGGGGCCATTTTGACAACGACTTTTTAGTTTGAAGTCCAACTTTCTAGATCGATGCGGGAATGAATCCGGCTCGTTCTCCTGATTCTAAAGCACTCCCGAAACTCAAAAAAAGACGAATTCTAAGTTTTACCCTAAACCCGGGAAAGGTACTTTAGGACCAAGTGTTTACAGTTTTTCAAAACGCTCTGAAACACTCAAAAATGGTGTTAGAGCGCTCAAACTTTGCCACAAGGCCAAAAACAGGCCCCAGAATGTTGGGACACGTTCGAAACGGAGTTGCAGAAAAAAGCGTGAAAGTGTTTTCAGTCCGAAGGCTTATGTAGCAAAAAAGTGGCACAGGACGAACAGTCGTGAGACAGGTTAGTTTTACCCT
>NW_023597054.1:2118044-2165856 GCF_011947565.3 Pollicipes pollicipes
GTTCCTTGTTTCCTTGAACCAGGCGCACGAGCGCTTGCGATGGTGCTGTACATGAACTATCTGGTGATGATATGGTCTAAGGGAGGGTCATGGGGTCACCCTGGAAGATGGTACTTACTGAGGGGTATGGAATTGAAGGTGGTACAATTTGTTCGCTTTCAGGTGCATGGTGCTGCCACCTCTTTTAGATTAAGTGCTGCCATCTGGGCGACAAGGAAGATTAGGTTAGTGCCGCCATCTGCCGTGAGGTGTTACGCATTGGTTTCCTTGAACTGCATGGTGCTGCCACCTGCATTGAGTTAGGTGCTGCCATCTGGGCGATAAGATGATAGCCTGGTTAGTGATGCCATGTGCCATGAGGTGTTACGCATTTGTTCAGGTTGAACTGTATGGTTCTGCCACCTGCATTGAGTTAGGTGCTGCCATCTGGGCGATAAGATGATGGCCTGGTTAGTGATGCCATGTGCCATGAGGTGTTACGCATTTGTTCAGGTTGAACTGTATGGTTCTGCCACCTGCATTGAGTTAGGTGCTGCCATCTGGGCGATAAGAAGATAGCCTGGTTAATGGTACCCTCTGCCATGAGGTGTGACGTGTTTCCCGTATTGTTCTGCCATCTGCGGGCGTAGTGTACTGATGGTATGTTAGGTGATAGGGAAGAGTAGTGAGATGATGTAGTTAAGACAAAGGGGGATATGTTGAACGTTGCTGTTGAAATTCACCTGTGGTTGGGAGGGAGTGGGTTGCGTTGTGTTTTAGGGTAGGTGTGCGGTAGGACAGGATGCGTGGAACTGTGCAATTTGTGCGTCACAGAAATAACGCGTTAAGTGGATTTTGTTCGTGATGAACCAGGGTAGAATGGGTTCATGGGCTCTGAGAATGTGACAAACACGTTTAGAAATTTTGGTGGTGTGTTGAGGGTTTTGGTGGTGTGTTGAGGGTCCCGACGGTTTTTGGGAGAATGGTTTCGGAATGGTGAGGCGTAGCAACGGCCAATCTGTCATAGTTGTAAACAATTCAGTAGGAAAGTGTTTGGCATGTACATGTACTTTGGAAGGTCGCTAACCTGTGGCAGGTGAAAGTGAGGGTGTGGCTTGTGTGAAGGTCATTTATAAGTAATGCTTTAATCTGATCCAACAACGGTGTGTTAGACAAAGCCATACATCTTTGAAATGTTGTCTTAGGTAGCACAATAGCTGAATGAAGGAATCACATAGACTTGACCTGTTTTGTTGCTGGGGGGGTTATTGTATTGGATGGTTTGTGCCGATCATGTCTAGCTCATAAGTAGGAGCAACGGCATTACACATGCTCTATGGATTTGTTATAGATCAGAATAGGTGATGAAATGATGAAATGACCGAGGTCAACATTTCGTTTCGGGAAGACACTTGGAAAGGAAAAAGGAACTTAGAAAGTTTGCTTAGATACGGTTATCTTGGTTCTGTAGGCGCTTTGGAAACTAACGTGAGATTTCACCTTGTGGGAAGGCCAAGGTGAGCCGAGTGAAGCGAGGAGCTTACGAACAATGGAGGCGCGAACGAGGGGTGGTGTTTGCCGAACTGCCGGTTTGACGCGTAAGGTTTGATGTTTCGTAGATGCAGTGGGCCGGAGGGAGTGTGGTGCAGATGACAGTAGAGTGCAGGTAATTGCAATGCAAATTGGGGGGCGAGGAGACCAGCCCACCAGAGGAGTGTGGTGCAGATGACAGTAGAGTGCAGGTAATTGCAATGCAAATTGGGGGGCGAGGAGACCAGCCCTTCCCCCCTCCCGCCCGGGGAGCTTCGAGTTCGGTCGGCCGCGGCCCCCCCCCGTTGGCTGGGGCCGCGTCCCCGGGCGGTTATTAGCGGCAGACTCATTTAATATAACCAGTAGTGGTGCGCACACGCGAGAAAAAGCCCCACGTCGCGTTCACAATAGCGCCGCATGGGCAATGGAGGCTATCTGCCACATTGAAAATACCAGAATGTCCGCACCAGATGTGGGCCTATGACCCTATGCAATGAAATGACCAAAGGATGTTGAGATATTAATTCGTGAAGACTTTATAGTGGTAAGACAACCATTCATCGGCGGCGCCATCTTTTCACGGAGAGGACAATGATTAACGTATGATATGCACAACAGATGGTTTTAATGTATTGGACAAGAAAGGAGGAAAACATGTCATATTCATTTCAAACACATGACATTTGTCCAAAAACAACAACGAAATCGAAAATAGGGAACATTACAAAATATCTTTCACAACATGCCTACTCGTAGTATAAACATGACTTGGATACACAGACATTTCATTGTTCTTGCGTAAGCGTCATTTACGGCGCGAGTGTGGCATATCCCCCCACCCCCGCTGCTCGTTTAACATCCCCTCTCGTTGCGGGCATTTCAGTTTCAAACATCTCACTTTGAATACACTTTGGCTTGTATGTATCGTTGCATTCAGAGCACGGCTTAGTGTCTGTGCAGACGTACGGCACGTTGTGTGGTGTCGGCAATAGGAGTGTAGTTTCCTGTTTAGTTAAGGGGGTTTCAGCCCCCATCAACTTGGGCTCCAGCTAGCGCCAACTACAGAACCTGCCCACGGTTGAGTCACTCCACCCCTTCACCTCTGCGAAACTCACTTCACTGCCCCCTCCGTTCTCGTCTTGCCCTATGACGCTCCGGTCCAGCTACGTGTGCTTTCGTCCAGCCTGTTCTCTTTACGTCACCTTTGGTTACTCGGTTAGTCCCGTCTAGCCAAATCATGGTCCTTCACTCATTGTCTTATGTCGTCTTGCCTCGCCTGCTCCTGTCCGATTCTATCTGGTCACGTCTGGTCTGGTCTGGTCTGGTCTGGTCTGGTCTGGTCTGGTCTGGTCTGGTGTGTTGGTGACGTGCTGGGGTCTCCAGCGGACCATGCCGCAGATGAGGGCCACCGGCGTTGCTGAAAGCTGCTGGAGAACACAGGCCGTTCTGCCGGCTCAGGCCGTTCTGCTGGAGAACACAGGCCGTTCTGCTGGCTCAGGCCGTTCTGCTGGCTCTTTGATTGTCCTCACGGTACGTGTTTATAATGTGACGTCAGTGTTGGCTCTTTGTTACCGCCTCACGCCTGGCTGCACCTCTGCAGTCATTGGGCTAGGAGAGGGGTCGGCCTGGCCCAGCTGGTCTGCGCCGCTACTTACTACTTACCTTAAGTGGGGTCTAGTCGCGGCGATGTTCAGTACTTCAGTGCAGCCGGCACGTACCCCAGCCAGCTCACCTGGCTCGTTCCTGCTCTGCAGTTGTGTGTGTGTGTGTGTGTACGTGCAGTGTAACGGCTCTTCTTCTTCGTCCCGAGCTCGGATGTATCGACCGCGCCGCAGTTCGACCGAGGTTTGCCGCCGTCGCCGTCGCCGCCGCCGCCGCCGCCGCTGGCGGCTAGCCGCCCGGCCCAGGCTGGCACCACCCTGCGACGTTCGAGGAAAGCTGCCGAATTTTCCACTGATTTACGATGCCTCACTGGCAGTGAATCTCACATTTCGGAGCAAACAAATCCTTCGAGGTCATCTACGAAATCACAACCGACTGACTGCGAAACGATTTCCCCTCCATGTGCACTTCCTCCTCCGGTCACTAGCAGTCTACTTTCTTGATTTGGAGTGTCCCAGTGGGTTGACTTGTACACTGGATACTTGCCGGATATCCTTCCGAAGACCCGGTGACCGTCGGCTGATGGTGGGTCAAGGGGCTGCAGAAGGACGCATCATGTATCGGTCCGCTCCCTCACCCGGAAGGCCACTAGACAATGGTGGTGTTTGACCGATATGGAAACCCTCATGCACTCAGGGGGTCACCATCAGCGGAACATCTCAATTACATTTCAGGTCCTTGCCCTGCAAACGGAGCCCATTACAACGATCCCCAGCCGATTATTCGGGCCACATGGACCGTCAATGGGGTCCGTGATCAACCCTTGGGAGGGGGAGGGGGAGGGAGCCTTGGAGCCTTGGCCCCGCCTTGGGAGGGGGAGGGAGCATTTCCCTGTGCCCCTGCCCGTTTGCATGACTGACGTGCGTGCCCACCGATTTCCATTGATCTTCCATTCACGTAGATTTCGCGCCCTGCTTATGCTGTCAGTCTGTAGGAGCGTCGAACACTTCTAACAAGCTTGTATTACCTCGACGCATGCACGTAGATGGTCCGAAGCGCGCGCCGTGACAGTGATTCATTTCTTTCGGCAGGCGACCACAACGATGGAACGCCAGCCAGCCATTCGAGCAGGGAGCAAGTTTCGTTTGTCAGTCTCACCTGGTGACGACGCTCTGCTCTGGCTGCACAGCGCTGCTGCACAGCCCAACCGGCCAGCCGACACAACACCCACAGATGTGGTACGTCACCCCTCAAATACCATGCCGCAGATGAATGCCCTGGCCACCATTTCTAGCCCACAACGACTGATCTGTAACCGCGGCACAGAGGGCTAGCAAGGAATTTCACAGCTGCCAGGACTTCGACCGTAAAGGATTCCAATGCTTCATAACTAGCGCAATCCAGCCACGTTCAACAGCACGCCACTGCCGGGACGTGCAGCGCCAGGTGCGGTGGGCAGGACACGTGGTGCCAGGTGCGGTTGGCCGGACACGGGGTGCCGCTCCTGGCTCCTCAGCTGCTGACGGTCTGCTGCTCGTGCTGCTCCTGACTCGTCGGCTGCTGACTGCCTGCCGCTCCTGACTCGTCAGCTGTTGAGCGCCTCACATTGCTGTGGAGAATCTCTGTTCTCGCCGAGTGCAGTGTGCAGACGCTGACGCCGTGTGCAGTCACTGCACGGAAGTGCAGTGGGGCCGCTGCACACCAAATGTAATGCTTCCTTCCCACGCAGTTGACGTGAAAAAGGTTCTTAGAAAACCAAGCAGCAGAATGCAAGGGAGGTGGACGTCCGCCCATGCGACATGCCTCTGCCTTCTCGGGCAGGAGGCGTACAGTAACCGCGCAGAAAGGGGACGTAACGCGGTCCTTTTTTAGCGCATGCCACCAAGCCTAATATCACATTCACTTGGCTCACACTTCTAATGAAACACAACACGTCGAGGAAAAAGGAAAAAGCGTCGTCCGCACCGCCACCGTCGCCGCCCGCGGCCGCTGTGGCCAACTGCTGGCTGGCGCGGTGGGTGCCACCACTGGGCGTGGCAGTGTTGATGCTTGTTTCATGAAATGTAACTAAAATTGCTCTCATGTGTACATAATGGCAAAAATGTGTAAGTGTCCTATACTGCGCTACACGGCTATACCATGCTACACTGTGCTAAACGGCTTTACTCTGTTATGCTGTGTTACACGGCTATACTGTGCCTTGCTGACTGAGACCCAGAGTGGAAGGCGGTAATTGCATCTTCAGTGCCTCGTTTTCATAAACAGACTTATCACTGAGCGCTTGGAGACGCATTTTACTCCATTTCCATGTATTTCGGGCAAGATATCAGCAGGCTGGATGACGAGGGCGCTGCGTCTGCCGTAGCTGAGGGTGGCGTCAGCGGCCAGCTACTGCAGCTACAGGCACCGACTGAGGCTCCGCGGGCCAGTCTGGGCCGTGGCGGAGCCGGACCTCCGGGTCCTGCTCAGCAGCGCCGCCTCCTGCTGGTCCAGCCGGACGCCGGGCCTCTCGGTAGGTATGCCCCGCCGTTTGAAGGCACCCAGAAACGCCGGGACCGCCACATGTGCCGCGGATATGTCTCCGCCACCGCCGGGATCAGCTGGCGACACAGGCGCCACCGCCGGGATCAGCTGGCGACACAGCCGCCACCGCCGGGATCAACTGGCGACACAGCCGCCACCGCCGGGATCAGCTGCTGCACCTGGCCACACGGGAACTCTTCTGCACGCTCTCTGGACCCAGAGCGCCTGCAGGTGCGGGCCACAGACGGACGTCACGCTGTGCTCGCTGCACGGCAGTGGTCAGCACTGGTCACCTGTCGTACATGACATCACGTTGGCATTTGTTAAGCACACTGCACCTGCCTACTCTGACACCACCGCGGGGTGGGTCTGGGCGGACCTGAGCCCGCCCCCAAATGGCACCAGCAGCGACAATATGTTACCAATTGCAAATTCACGTGACAGATTGATCAAATGGTACCTTTCTTCCCACACCACCCTCTGACTTACGAGGCAACGTCACCCCGCCTGCCTGACAAGGTGGTGTCACATCCTCTACCTGTGGAGGCAGCGCAGTGCGCAAGTGCACGTCAGCTGACGCTACATTGTTACAACATCAGCGGGTCCACTTCCCGTCTTCCCACATCCACTTCTTCATTCGCGGGTCCACTTCCGATGACAGCCGGGACATTGAAATGGACAGCCCGCAGACATACAGGATATTTCATCCAAATATCATTTCGACAACAGACACGGCAAACAGTAGAGAGGTTGACTCAAAATGAACGGCGCGCAACAGTCAGCCAGAAGTTGGCCAGCCAACCCGGCCCCTGCGTTAACGTCTATGCCCGTCACATGGCTGGGGCGGCTGGCGCACAGCACCATAAACAGTCATCACGTCATCTCGTGCCTGGCGGGCATCGGCCAGCATCGGCCACCTCGCCGACCAGCGCACGCCGTCAGAGCAGCGACACGCTGTCGCTGGCCAAAAGACAGCCGATTAAACACACGACTGGTGCGAACACATCTAGCCACGATCTAGCCACACATCTAGCATCTAGCCACGATCACGAAACACACATCTAGCCACGATCACGCCAGCACAATGCACGCCGAACAATGACAGCGGCTGGGCTAAGACCGGGCAGCAACGGTACTCACACAAATATTACAAGACAAGCGCCATACATGGACACTGCTTCCAACCGCACAGCGGCGCTGAACCTCTCACGTTTAGAAGACGTTACTGCACGTCAACCGGGTTGTAGAAGCCACCACGAACCCCACGCAGGAATGCTGCGAACTGGTCCAGGATGGCCTCCAGACCCACCAGCTGCCTTTGAGACTGGCATGGCGGCGTCCACCCTCTCGGCGTTTGCGTCGGCCTGTTGGAACTGCGGACGGTTTGCGATGTCACGCTGTCCACGCCGAAAGCCGACAACACGACAACAAGCCTCCCGTCTGCCTGACGGGAAGTGGACCCGCGGGTGTCGTAACAAAGTAACGACAACTGCCGTGCACTTGTACCGCCCGTCGGTGGCGCAGAACGGGCAACGCCGGCGGCACGTATTCGCTTGAACGCTGATACAACTGATACGGATACGTCTTGCCTGCCCGCAGGTGCTTGGCCTCCGCTGCCACGTGGGTGACCAGTTCGGCGGCTGCCGCGGCTTGGAGTTGATAAGGAGACGCGCGAGGGATAGACAGCCGGCCGTCCGGCAGACGTTCCGTCGGCTGGTGACGAACAGGCGCAGAAGCATCCGCGGAAGAAAACAGAGAGGACATGGTCAGAGGATCGCCCATCACGTGTGACGGCAGGTCAACATCAGCGGCCGGCGCCGACCCCGTGACAGGGCGGGACAAATCCGCCTTGCCGTGTTCATGCTTCCCGCCCATGATGAACAAGCGCGAAACGAAAACTACGCAACATCGTGTTCAGATAATGAGACAGAGAAAACGTATAGAAGACATATGCAAGCGAGGACGACCACCAAACGACCAGCAAAGTCGAAGACCAAACGGAACAACTCTCCTTGAAAAGAACCGCAGCAGGATAACAAAGGCACTAACTGCGCCCCTTCCATCTCAGGCGGAACAGTCTCTGTTACGCATCATCACCATCTGTCTCGCACACTAGATGTTGTAGCAGAGACCAGATCACTCGCTGTTTAAGAAATCGGACGCAAAACTACACCGAAACACGACAAATCGCGTCATATATCCCACGCAAAACGACACACGACCAGTGCCACGAAATGTAAAAGCCAGATAAACGGAAAGCGTCCAATCGTATCACCGGAGTTAAACGATTCAGTTCATGGCTATGGTTCGAATATATAATAGCATGTGTGCCATGGCGTCAGCGAAGGGTGCGGTGCACATCTCTCACCCAAGTGACTCGCACACAAACGGTAACTCAGTAAGTAAGGGAACGAGAAGATGCTACCAATCTGCCCATGGCCCAGCCTTCTCAGGCAGGTGTAACATCGCCTTCCCAGGCAGAGTGTGAACAGCTGTTTCTGCAGGAAGAGGTGTGTCGGTCCGTCTGCTGACATAGGGTGTTGCGCAGCGTTCATTGCGTCTGAGCTGCCAAGCCTAATATCACGTTTATTCTTACCACAGCCTTAAACGATGTCGAGAAAAGCGAGGGCACACCGTGAGGCGCGGCGCCAGAGGCGGCGGGTCCGCCGCCGGTGGCGCCTGGCTGTCGGCCAGAGCTCCCTCTGCTGGCAGAATTAAGGGCTGAGTAGTCACGTACAAAAACGGGAAATAAACATTGTGGACATAGAATGCGTCACACTGTAGGTAAATGATCAGAACAGACGACAACCACAGTGTAATAAATCGAACGTTTCGTATTGGTGACACCTTTGCTAACAGTCCATCGCATACAAAAATACGAGGAACGTAATCAAACAACATGCATATACAATGACAATAACAACTGCATCTCAAGTTCTACGATACACGGCTAGGAAAATTACAACACGTATACACAATGACAATAACAACTGCATGTCACATTCTACAATAGACGACTAGGAAAAACTTAAAGAAATCACGCCATTGAACACGCTTACCGTGCTCAATGGAAAAGTCGTCAAACACGGGGGCGACCAGGTGTACGGCGGCGGCCGTTCGTCAGCAGCCGGCTCTGTGAGCAAATAGGCACGCTTATGAAGCAACTAAAAAAAGCATACCAGCCAGCAATGGATGATCAGCAAACCCTTTAGATGAAAACATATCACATGTGCCATAAGTGTCGGCCATCGGATGTCTTGGCAGAATGAAAGGCTGACTAGTCGCATACCGAAAAACGGAATAAACATCGAAAACATAGAGCACCTGCTTTAAGGGCAATGACTATAACACATGAAAACAGCAGCGCATCAAACGAACCCTTCCTTTTTTAACAACTTTCCACTTGTCTAATGCACCCACAGCGTACAATACATATACCTCAATGAACATACACACAATAGTAAGTCAACGTACTGCTACCAGAGACGGTCAAAACATCGAAAGAAATAGTATCATCAGGCATGCTTACCGTACTCCATAGGCGAGTAGCTCTGTGGGAACATGGACAGGCTTAACAAACACGTCAATACAGAACAAAACACCCAAACCAAGAACAACCGATAACTACTCAGCAGGAAAACATGACATAATGCGACATCAGTGAGGCAGGCATGCACTAAAACGATAAACACCAAAACACAAGCACGGTAAACAGGCGAGGATGAATGACGAGGTTAAATGAATGCCTTCAAGGTTTAAATCATTGTGTAGCCTGCTAATGAACACACGATATATAAACGCACACAGAAAGAGGTGCGCAAAAGCTGTCGTCGGAGAACAACCGGCACGAGACAAGAGACAGAATTCTGATACACTTACCGCCGTCCATAGGCCCGGGAGGCGGGCTGAAAACGGAGACGAGCTGGGGGGGGGGGGGGGGGGAGGGGGAAGGCGACTGCGGCTCGTAAAGGGTCAACGACGCCTTCTCCTTCTTCTGGTGCTTCTGCCTCTTCTCCTTGCGTTGCTTCTTTTTCCTCTTCTCCAAGCCCCTGTCGGCCGAGTCAGCACAGTGGCGTCGTCGCTCAGTCAGCACGCTGCAGTGGCCGCTGCCAGGCTGCCAGCCGCTCCACCATGGCCTGAAAATTGCATGTCGTAAGCGAACGGTGACGGTGGTGCGACAGCCTGCACAATCGGCACGCCAGCTGTGGAGAGCGCTTATCGGCATGCGCAGCAGCCACGCCTGGAGGCCCAGGTTGTCGCTGCCGATGGCCACATAGGTAATCAACTGACGACAGGCACCGGATGACAGATTTAAGCGTCCCGGCTGTCATGGCGTGCGCTCGTTGCTGCCTCTGGAGTAAGCCGTTGGCCTCCCCCATGGCCAGCCGGGGACCGGCGAGGGTTGTCATAATGTGAGGCATCATGATGTGCTCAGTCCTGCGGCCTTGCGGCAGCGCCGGCAGCAGGAGACGGATCTGCAAACAGAGGCTGCATTACGCACTGCAATTATACGACAGCCGGCCGCCAGCCTCATGTCGCTCTGGCGATGCAGCCATATCCGTACCCGAGCAGCTATACCTTAAACAGCGACCCGTTGCGGCGAAAAACAATTGAATGCCTTTTATGTCAGAATCGCTTCGCATCCCTTAGTAAACACGCGATATAAGAAACGCATACAGAACAGCGCTTATGAAATGTCAACAGAACGGCCGTCATATAACAAGATAGAATCATCATACACCTACCGCACTACAGGAGTCCGTGCGGCGGGTTTGCAACCAGAGGCGAGCTGGGCAGCGGCGGCAGCGGGTCGTCACTGCAAACGATCTTCTTTCTCTTTTTCTCCTTCTTTAAGCACACGTTCTTCCCGTCCGGTCCGTCTGTGAACAAATAAGCGTGCTCTTGAAACAGGCAGGTACCAAACACAGCGGCCAGCAGCGCACAACCAATAAGTACCTTGCTTGAACACATGACATAACGGCACATCAGTCATACTTGCATGCAATTTACGCTGTACACATCACAAAACAGGCAACGCACACGAACGTGGTTAAATTACGGCTTTAAACAAATGCCTTCGAAGTTTGACTTTGAGCCGACCACGTCTT
Source organism: Pollicipes pollicipes (assembly GCF_011947565.3). Taxonomy (NCBI): domain Eukaryota; kingdom Metazoa; phylum Arthropoda; class Thecostraca; order Pollicipedomorpha; family Pollicipedidae; genus Pollicipes; species Pollicipes pollicipes. The sequence continues at coordinate 2,128,787 of NW_023597054.1, forward strand.
CCTGCCACCCCACCGGCAGGGCCGCATCGGAGGGCGGCACAATGTAGCCGCCGTCGGCCGGCAGGTCGTCCTCGTCGCTGCTGCTGCTGCTGCTGCTGCTGACTGGTGCTCTGCCGACGTCGTCGCCGCCGGGACACGCGTCGACTGGGGGGCTGCAGCCGGTGCTACTTGACTGGCCGGCGGCACGCAGCCGCTGCCGCTCGAGCCATGCCGGCGAGACGGGACGTTTTCCCCGTGACGTCAAAGACGTACACGCGACGAGCGGTGGCCACAGAGTGGGCCATTGCCGCGGCCACGTCCCTGCAACAGACACATTTGCATTCGGCCCCAGACATATGTCAGCTCGTAAAGCGCGGCGTTTCGTTCAAGTATCGCTGACAATGACGAACGGCTGCATGTGGTGGCTACATTGACACATCGGGGCAAACACACCGACCGACACTGGCCATGTTGGCTACCTTGGGGTGACACACCGGGTGAGACGTGAAGAGTAGAGGCTGGCAGGTGTGCACTTACCCCTGCGCCTCCGGCTCTGCCGCCGCCGTACTCACGACGGCGCCGTAGTGCGCGCCGCTGGCGGTTAGGTCGGGGACGTCCCCGTCCGGCAGGGCCCGCCGCCATGCCGCCTTGAACGCCTTGGCGGCGCTACTGCTGGACATCGGGCCGCCGCCCGTGCCGATGAAGAGCTGTGAGAAAACAAATACCTTGATCACACAGGTGCGGGTGCAAAGCGCACCTGGTTGACTCTGACAACACTGTAAACGGTCGGGCGTCTGCTGCCCGGTGTCTGTGCATACCCTGTTGCTGCTGGCGGTGTCCGGCGTCAGCAGCACCGGTCGCTCCGCCGAGATGTGGTGCAGCAGCCGGCGCCACAACTTGGGGCCGACGGCCACCTCTAGGGTAGCGCTCGCCGCTGTTTTGAACTTGTAGTTTTTGGTGAGCCGGCGCAGCTGGCCATCGGGGCGGACGATCTGCAGGCACGCATGATGTTCCGTTCAAACCATCATTTCAGCAGAGACACGACAGACAGTAGACAGATCGACGCAAAACAAGTGGCGCGCAACAGTGAGTCAGACGTCGGCCAGCCAGCCTGCTCACCCTGGCCTCGGGCACCGAAGAGGCGGCGATGCCAATGACGTGGCTGGGCCGGCCGGCGCAGAGGTCCATGAGCACTGTCATCAGATCATCACGCGCTTGGCGGGCCTCGGCCGGCAGTGGCGGGAACTCGCCGACCGGCGGGCACTCCGTCAGAGCGGTGACGTACTCGGACTGTCAGTCAAAAGACGGCTGATGAAATGCAAGACTGACACGATGTCATGCAGCCACGACCACGCCAGCACAATGCGCACCGAACAATGACAGCAGCTGGGCTAAGACGGGGCACGGACGGTACTGACACATATATCACGAGACAAGCGCCACACATGAACATTACTCCCAACCACACAGCGGCAGCCAATCTCTTACGCTCAGGAAGCACTGCTCGACTTGCACGTCGACGAAGCGTGCTGCCTGGGCTTCGTGGTGCCGGCGCTGCTCCCAATCGAGCGCTGCCATGCCGTCAGCCGCTCCTGCATGGCCTGTGAATTCCGTGTCATTAGCGAACGGTGACGATGACGTGACAGACTGCCCAATCGACACATCACCTGTTGATGGCACTTACCGGCATGCGCGGCAGCCACGCCTGCAGACCAAGATTTTCGCAGTCTATTGCGCAGTAGGTGATAAGCTGGGACGAGCAGCGGATAGAAGATTTTAGCGTGCCGGCTGTCATCTTGCGGGCTCGCTGTTGTGCTTGCAGCCAGCCGTCTGGCCCCTCCATGGCCAGCTAGGGGCCGGAGAGGGCCGCCATGATGTTCGGCATCACCATTTGGTCCGCACGGCGGCCTGGGAGCAGCTCTGGCAGCAGGAGATGGAGCTGCAAACGAGGCTGCATTACGCACCGCCGTGACACGACAGCTGGCCGCCAGCACAACTCTGAGCCCCGCTGCATGGGGCGGATAAGGCGGACGAAGCTAACACAAGATGACACGCGAAACACGAGCCACAGCAGATGGCAGCAAGCAGATGGGAAGCAGACCGGCATCGGTGGCACTTGCCGCCCGCATGTGGCGCTGCACGTTTGTTGCGTTGCAGAAACCACCCCGGACCCCACGCAGGAACATCGCGAAGCGGTCCGAGATGCCCTGTTAAGGCTTCGCCGATAACATGGGGTCGATTCGCTCCGCACTGCCGTACGCTTGTTGGAACTGTGGACGGACGGTTCACGATGCCACACCGAACACGCCGAAAAGGCGACAACACGCGGTGTTGAGACAGTGAGACGCACGTCCGAACGATGACAGAAGCAATGGCGATGGTACATACCTCCTGGCTGCCTGCCGGGAACTGCACCCGCAGGTGTCGTGTTAGGTTGATGACCACCGCCGGGCACTGGTGCTGCCCGTCACTTGGCGCCGAACGGGCAGCGCCAGCGTGGCCGGGTGCGCTTGGCCGCTGCTGGAGGGCAGTCGGCCTCGGCGGCTCGGAGACGCTTTGCCTCCTCCGGCGCGCGTGCGGCAAGCTGAAACACAAGTTGACAGCGGAAAAGATAAGGCAGGCGGCACTGCCGTGGACATGCATGACGCATCGCCGGCAGATACACGCACAAGCGAGTGAAGGCGAACAACAACCGCACACAGCATGCAATCCGTCGCTTACCCGCGGGTGCACCATCCTGGTGTGCCGTTTCAGGATGGCGTACGTGGTGCCGTCGCACGGCGGCAGGCGCCACAGGTGCCTGTGGCGCTTCCCAGCGCCGCTGCGTGCAAGCCGGCCCTGCCACGGCTTGCACGCTGCAATACAGAATGATCAGGTTGCTACGGCCCGGGCAAGCACGCGGGTATGCCAGCTGCGGCAGAAGCACATTTACATCCAGTCTGCCGTCACACACTGTCTGTGTTTACACACAGTCTGCCGTAGAATTGTGATTTTACACACAATAGTAAGTCAACGTACTGCCACCAGAGACGGTTAAAACATCGAAAGAAATAGTATCATCAGGCGTGCTTACCGTACTCCATAGGCGAGTAGTCGTCGGGGAGACACAGGCTGGGCAGCGGTGGTCGTTCTTCGGCAGCCGGCTCTGTGGGAACATGGGCAGGCTTAACAAACAAGTCAATACGGAAACAGCCAAAAAAGCCAAAGACAAGCAAGAGCGGCACACAGCATGCAACCGGTCGCCTGCCTGCCGGAGAGCCATTCTAATTTGCTGCGTTAGGTTGGCTAGGTGTTGCCTGGCACGGCGGCAGGCGGCTTGCGGAAGGCAGCCAGCCCCTCCTCCGACAGGTCTAGCCCCGGCTCGACGCTCATGATGACCGGGCAGACACCGGTAGTTATACGCGTCAGCATGCGGAGGTAGTTTCACGTCCGCTGACAACGCGGGCGGCAGGGCGTCCTACAAGGGCTCCACTAGAACCGGGTTCTGTCTGCGCGGGAGCAGCAGCTGCCGCGCCTGCTGGTTCGTTCTCCGGGACAGGGCCGGCCCACCCACGCTCATGACAGCGAAGGCGGCCAGTCCCGGTCCGTCCTCAGCCTTACCGCGGCATCGAACAGCCGGCCCCAGTCCCGGCCTGCGTCATCTCGGAGGCCGTCGCCCACGCTACCCGCCCGGCGTATCCACCGCCGAACAATCCGGTGTTGCCCCAAAGTCAGGTCCAGCGTCCGGCCCTCACGCACCGTAAAGGCGCGCACCGCGACATGGCTGTTCCTACACAGCGCGCCGCCCCGTCTTGGGTGGTCCCGAGACCGGGCCCGCTGGGCCTGATCGCGGGGCGGGGAGCGTTCCAACGACCAGCGTCCTTGCAGCCTATAGTCGCCTCGTCCACGTCCACGACCCTAGAATGAAGTCCTGCGAACTAGTGGAAAGTCAGTCATTGTCTTGCGACCAACTCGGCCACAAGACCAACAAATTAAAGCAGTTGGTTACGCTGTCACACGGATGCCACGGACGCCGGAGACGTAGTAGGATGACTGCCTGAAGTAAATGCATGCATTTACTTCATACCTTTATCACCAGCTAATACACATACGCCACACAAAGCGCATACACAAATAACGTCGCCCAAGCCGTCGTAAGATGATGGCCGGCACACGACAGGGCACAGAACCATCAGACACACTTACCGTAGTCCATAAGCCCGTGCGGCGGACTGGCGGCGAGCGGCGAGCTGGATGCCGGCGGCGGCGGCGGCTCGTGCGCACCTTAGTGTCCAGCTTCTTCTTCTGTTCCGGAGCCCGCAGTTTTTCTCTCCCCGCCATTTTCGTCTTCTTCTCCTCAGTCGTCTACACAGCCGCCGCTGGTGGCTGTGAAACCGTCTTCTTGCGGATAGCGTCGGCCGCCGACAGCTGGATACGACTTTGGTGGAGGCGCCAAGCCCAGGCCTCTTCGTTTTCTTGCCAGCTTCCCACATTCTTGAGGAGACTTTCGTGAAGTGGCTGGCCCTGGCGTCAATGTTATTTCGATTGGTCTTCTCGGACAGAAATGAAAATAAGGCTTCCGGATGGAGACTGGACAACGGTGGGGTGGGTGTAGATGCGCAGGGGCGGACAACCGCAGAGCTTTAGCCTGCGCCGGCATTCAATAGCCTCAACCGATGCCGCGCCATACCACGTGACCGGGCCATGTCCACGAGTGGCGCGCGGTAGCCTGACTTTAACACACCCCGGCTGACAGGTTGGTTACCCTCGCTGGGGGTTAATTTGACCCTCTGAGGTCTCAGGAACTAATACAGTCAGATGCACCAAATTCACAAGGTGTGTTGAACTGTACGTGAACTCACTAGGCCAAAATTTGAGGTTCCTAAGTCACAGTCGTCGGGTCAAATAGGATCGAACAAGGTCAGATTCAAGTTGGTCTCCCAAGCGCCCTATAACAAGGAGGCCTGGTCTAAGCAAAAGATCACATGCTCATTTGGGGTCAGTGGCCTAGATTGACCTTTCGAAGGTCATGCTGACTGAAATCAAACCAGGCTTCTTCGAGCTTTACATTTGAATCAGCGACAAAGATTACGCTAGCAGTTTGCTAAAAAATAACAAAATACTGACCTGAGTCATTTTAGATCAGTAACCCATGCTGACCATTAGGAACATCATGGAAGATTTGTAGTGTGGTTCCTGTTATCAAAAATTCGAAATGAGCACCAGAAACTGTCCCGCACAGCAAGCCCTAGAAAAGGAAAGCAGGCTGGTTTGACATTGGTCTGACCATACCTGATCACAGGTCAATGGAATTTCTTCATTCAATTGTCGTGTTGCCTAAGAAAGCATCTCCAGCATGTATAGCTTTGTCTAACACTCCGTTGTTGCATCAATTTGGAAGATCCCCTACAAACTGACTTCGCTGAATCCATCACGTGCCATCCCTCGGCCGGTGCGGCCCACCCCGGCCGCAGTCGGTCACCAGGCCGTCGGCCGTGTACCGCTCGGCTCCCCCCAGCCGCCGCCCGGCTCCGGTGCCGCCCCTCACAGAGCGTCAGTCACGTGCTGACAGCAGCATCTTGGCAGCGATCTTCCTCTTTATGAACAAAATGGCGTGAGACATCGAGACAAGAAACATGAAACACTGCGTCTCGATAGTGGTCTAGTGCAACTTCTGTCAACCACGAGGCGACCTGCTAGAACACTGCCAGTGTAGTACAGAGAGTGTTCCACATTTGTACGAGTTTGAGGTAGCACGTTAGAAGACCACGGAGTGCAATTCACAGCCGGGCCATTTTTTTCACACCGTGTTTCTGAGCTCGACGCCCATGAACTTGTACTATTTCGTGCAGGATATTTCAAGGTCACACAGACACGCCCAACGTCACGGAGACGCAGCGTGGATTTGGCTCTTTCTTTGCTCACGATGAAATAGCATGACCACTGAGTTATTCGTGTCCGCTGCAGGTCGGCACAGTTCGTGGCATCGACGGACGACTGGCTTGCAACTCGGCTGATGCGTTGAGCCGATGCTTCGAATAGGATTTGGTGATCTGGTTACTAGTATCTGAGCTCTTTCGGCCGATAATGACCATTTCAGGGCTATGAAATGAAGGATAATGGAAAACGGCAGAGAACGGCTACACGCCACTGGGGACCCAAACGCCAGGCCCTATCCCACACCCCGACCTCTTTGCGGGAGATGTGCCCGGCGTGCGGACGGGGGTGCCTTTCGGTCCAGTGGTGCACGCAGCAGGCACAGACGAGTGGGGCTTCGCGTGGATGCAAGACAAATAAAGACAGAGGCGGGTCGTGTACGTATGTGATGGAGCTCATGTGAAATTTACTGATGTCGAAGAAACATCACACTTTATGCTACATGGTGGCCGGAACTTTCCCTGCGGTACTAGATATCACGAAAATGAGACTGGAACTCCAATAAATTACGAATAACACAATAACGAGAACGTGAATGCCATTAAAAAATCCAATATCACGGCCCGTTATACAAACACACCACAACCCAGGGTCAAAACAAACACACGACACCCGGGTTCCGCAAAATCGCGCCATTTGGTAAGCCACTTTTGCAGGCATGATTACTACCAGTGCATCACCCCGTCCCCCAGTGTGTATTGAGGAAATTATTTACTAAAAGGCGACATTTCTAGAGGGGTGTTTTGCACTTAAGGCCTACCGATAGCCGCTACTGAGCTTATTCCATCGTATCGGATGCTTGCCCCAAAGCCTCAACATGTTCGAACTTGTAACATTTCCTTTCGGGAAAAAACAGCAGAGCGAGCCTGACTTTGTAAATATTAGAAACATTCCCAAAAAGCTCGCCAGTCCACGAGTTTCATAACACAATGAGCACAGCACGAACCCAAGGAAGCATAACGGCTACAATGACAGCAGGCATCTGATAGAAGCATACCATGGATGATTTCAAGACTTTTACCGCACTTAGAAGTATGCACAACGAATCGAGACCTAGTGTTGACCACCACCAGAGCCTTGCCTAGAGCGAGGCACGCCGCGTGAGGGCGAGCTGAAGAAATATGACTGGAGCTTGGGAGGCACCACCACCTGCGGTCACATGAGTTCCACCAAGTGTTTGGCTACAACACCTAAGAGTCCTCAAAAAGCGAACATGTTGCACGTGACAGCTAAACGGGTAAAGCGAATATGTTGTACGTGACAGCTAAACGGGAGCCATTACCCCCAATATCAGATCTCCGAGCTGAAGCAGGCAGTGCAGACCAGCGCCAACGACCCAAGAGCCCCACCCCCCACCCATTCCTCCCGGGAGTACGCGCCGCCGGATGCACTGACTCCAGTGGAGCGTGGGGACCCGACACCACCCCCACCAAACGAGAACCAGACGCTGTAAGATGGCGCCATGAGGGAGTTGTTGCCCCCCCCCCCCAAAAAAAAAAACAACGATACCAAAGGATCACGACGCACGTAGTCACGATCTTTTAAGGAGCGTCAGTGACAACAATCATCATATTGGCGCTCAACGGCCATGGCGTAGCCGGGATCCCAGCGTGGGCCACCCATGTCAAAGTCCGAAACTCTGACCACTCGCCCGTAACACCCCCGGGGATAGAGGTAACAGGGAGAGAGAGCAGGAGATCATAGCTCACGTGACCACGCATCGCATGCAACAGAACACCCCGACATTGCTATCAATGATTATAACCCACATGAGATAAAAACCCTAAAAATGGACAGAATCATGTCAGGCAGCACGGCAAAACATGTGAAGCCGAAATATGTAAGGCCGCAGGCAGGGCAAGCCACAGGACATGTGAACATCACTTCTCAAACCAAATCTTTATTGGGTGTATGCGGAGCAAATGACATTCTCATTTTTTTGCTAATAGAAAACAGATATAAGCCAAAACTTTGGACATAGGCAGTCATGCTGCGTATTAGAACGGTTAAAAAGGGAGAGGTTTGAAAGTACGTTATAACTGCCAGTCACAATGCCACTGCCCGCTGTGAATGTTGCCCACAGACCACACATGAATAGCGAGCATCTCGTATCGAAATAGACGCATCCCGGTGTTTCCATAACGGAGGCAGAGCAGCGTCATATAACGTTCGTAACATAAACGTCCTCCTTCGTTGTCTCTTTTGCCACGCTGCGATAACCACTCTCATGCCACTATGTCAGCGGCCTGACCGGCCACCAGAGCTGGGAGACCAGCTGTCCCGCCGGCCCCCGGCAAGTGGCAGAGCGGGGCGGGACAGCGGCCCGACCGGCCACCAGAGCTGGGAGACCAGCTGTCCCGCCGGCCCCCGGCAAGTGGCAGAGTGAAGCAGGACATCATAAGATTGTAGAGCATAGCTTAATATATCAAGAACGAAAAAGATTGTTTCGGCCCACGGCAAGAGTATCGGCTACATACGCGTGACTTCCATTGAAATGTGACCGTCTGGTAGTTGCCTAACTTGCAACATAATGTCATGCCTTCCCTAACCTGCAACATAATGTCATGCGTTTCCTAACCTGCTACCTAATGCCATGCGTTGCTCAGCCTGCTTCGGAAGTTGGGTGACCTCTCGAGTCGACTCTGTGGTCGTCAATCGCTTGCGAGCAATCTGCGCGCAGACCTCTACATCACTGATTTCCCGAGGGTAACCCGGCTCTGGTCTATGCACGCCAGCACGCCCCCAGCTTACAACGTGAGGTCATCCAATGACCCGTGACCTTCAGCTCGGACGCCCCTGCAGTGGCAGTCTTCAACCTAATACCGGGAAGATGCCCCGTGCATCGCACACCTCTGTCCGCTATATCACACTGATTTAAGGACTCCCGATTCCCCTGACAGGCAAGTTGCAAACCACGCACGTCAGTGAAATGTTTTGTCCAGCCCAATAACATCACTTTAAGTTGGTGGAGAATAAACCGACTACAGGCGTTGCGACATCGAAGAAAAATACAGCAATTTGCATTTCGTGATCGTAATAAACGTAATCCCAAGAATACACATGTTAGGGGCAGGCAACTGTGAGTCGAAGAGCCCACCTTCACTATTTCCTGACCACCAAACCTCTCCGTTCTCTCTAACACACCAAACAACATCAAAGACATCAAACCGTACTGTAATATCAATCACAAAACATGCCACAATACTGTAGATTACGAAACTGTACATGTCTTGAACTGTACGTGAACTTACTTAGCCATCAATAAACGACATCGTTACATGTGGCCCCTGATCAATCACGTCGGATCACGTGTGTGAAAATGACCGCTGCACTGGCACGCTTAGCTACATCAAGGACATAACAAGCCACGTCAATGTGGCTCGTGCTCGTGCCGCCTTGAATATTGGCTAATGGCCAGCATTGCAAAGCCACAAGATATGTGCCGTTCGGGCTTACATCGTGCTGCCTTCAAACGATCGGAACTGGCCACAGACACAACAACTAGATCCTCCTCAAGCTGTCTTATTCTAAACAACTGAACTCTGTTACACTTCACGCCACACGAAGGAGACAAATGCTCTCCAAACCCAGTATCTTCGTTCTATGCGACGAAGCATGTGATCACTGCCCCATGTATAGATATAATAGCGACCTCGCGAGCTCACTGGTGTATCGCAGGAGAAATGCGAACAAAGCGCGCCGGCAGTAATAACGACCGACGTCCGCAGGCGCCCAACGGCCCGAGGAGGCTGAGCTGTCCGAGCAGTCCCTATCTGAGCAGCCACTGTCGCTATGGTCGGCACCAGCACAGCGGGCCAGGTGAGGCCACACGCTGACCTGAGCGCTGCTGGCACATTTTTCTGAAAAATCCTTGCTTTTTCAAATCACCCGCTTTGAGTTTCCCTCAGCCCTTTACGAGGTTCGCCACACCTTGCATGATCCGTGGATACCCGAACCGGATATTCCGATCGCAGCGCCGCCTCTGTTGGGCACGAACGCCCGCAGCGCCACCTATACCAATTTACCCCAACGGACGACTGGCTGGTGGGAACTGTGGATCCGAACGTAATTCTTAACCGTAACTTATTTCCCAGCGCTTAACTCACGTTGGAAAACCCAGTCAATGACACAACTTTTTTTTATAAAACTACGAAAACATTTCCAGTGGGCAGCGTGAAATGAAAGTGACCCCATCCCAAACCACCACCAGCGCCGCGTGACACTACCCACGACTGAAACAGGGCTGCACGGGGCGGGCCACGAGGGACGTTTGTTGTCACTACCACCTAATACTTCCTTTCAACGCACTCGTTGGTCTGACCGAGCCCACAACACACGCATTTCACCCACCTACAACGCTCCCAAATGTTTGCGTTTGAGTGATGCGTTTGGGGGCCAACTGCCCCAAACGCATCACCGAGCGAGCCAAACTCCCGATACCTTCCCTGGAAGATTTGGGCTTCAAGGCGCAGTGTGACTACCAAGATCTCTTACTTCCATAGCACATGAAGGACTGCCGAAGTGTGTAGATTACTCCCGTAACAACTGAAGGGCTACCAGTGTGTAAAAGAAGAACAATCCTATAACGTGGATATGATATATGACGGGATGATAAAATGAATATGGTAATATTGGGCATGATAAATATTGGGCATTATATGAATATTCGGCATATGTGTGGCAGTACTAAGCAATCTAAGTATTCAGTAATGTCGCAGCACTGCTGCCGGCAAGACGTTTCGTACACGGCGTCACCTGCACGCAGCGCCACCACTGTGGGCAGCGCCACCACCATAGGTGGCGTGATGAAACTTATAGGTGGCGCCACTAAAAATGCACCTGCCGCCCACTTCGTTAGATGTCACCGTGCCTTATCCAGTATCAGGTTTCATTAGACTCCGCCAGCTGTACCTACAATCATTTCCTATCGTGTCATTTAGTTCTTCACGCCGACAGAAATACTTCCACCTTGGAAAGACCTCTTGTGACGAATGGTTTCAAAATGTCTTATATGCCTTTCCTCTACGGCAACAGGCCAGCTCTGCCTACATCCGTTTTCGCTCACGCCGAACCACCCGCAAACGACGGCGAAGTCACTTGCTGCTCCAGTAACACTTGAACCAACCTCTGCTGTAAAGATACTTGTTTAAGTGCTAGTGCCCTACGCACAACAGCTTAACCCAAAAATAGCCATCTCGGCTCAAAGCCCACGCAGCCGTCGAACAGTCCCTTTAATGAAAACGTACGAAGCGAAGTTGAGACAAAGATGAGTGATATCGAAGAGCACGCCGATATGAGCAAGAGCGAGAAGTCCTAGAGCAAGAAGTGGCCGGGCCAGTTCTCTAGGCCGGGGAGCCCTCAGTCACTACTCGTGGTCGGTGAACAGCTAGTTCCAGTAAGGGCCACCGGCGCTGACAAGAAGGCGACACTGGGACTTTCCAAGCGCGCCTCGGTTCAACGTCATACGGCAGGGCAGCGAGCTCCAGGTGAACAACGAAGCGACCTGGTGTTCCTCTGCCGTCACTCAGTCCACACGCAAACAAGACCAGCATAACTCCGGCGTCCCTCTAAACACCAACGTCAGTCAGCTGCAGCGGAAGAGTGACGACGGATCTCGTCGAGAACCTGTGTCTGCTGTTATGAAAGTAACGGACAGGGAACTCGTCGAGAACCTGTGTCTGCTGTTGTGAAAGTAACCGACAGGGAACTCGTCGAGAACCTAGTGTCTGCCGCCATGAAAGTACCGCCTGCTCGCGAATCGCTCGCCGTGACACTCAATAACCGGATCTGTGCCTCGACGTGGCCCGACACACCGCAGCTCTTGTTGACGCGCAACCACTGCCACCGTTCAGCGGGAAGACAAACTGCGAGCAACCGTGTGGGACACGTCAGGAGACCCTCCCACACGTAACACCGCTGGACCGACTAGGCCTCTGTGGCCACCCAGTACCCTGCGATGGCCCGACAGGCCTCCGTGGCCACCCACTACCCTGCGATGGCCCGACTAGGCCTCCGTGGTCACCCGCGACCCTGCGATGGCCCGACTAGGCCTCCGTGGTCACCCGCGACCCTGCGATGGCCCAAATACGCGCTCCCGATCCGCTGCAGACATGATATCACGCCTGGTGGTGTCGCCGCTCCTGATCCGTTACGACGCGCGGCACCCCGCCGGCCGGCCGTGAGACCGTGATGGCGGTGACGTGCTGCCACCGTCGGCGAACACACGGCTGATGAAATACAGGACATTGACACACCGCGGCTGCACAACCACACCGGCATTGGCGATGTTGGCTACCTCGGATACCGAGTGAAACGTGAAGACCGAAGAGGCTGGCGGGTGTGCACTTACCCCTGCGCCTCCGGCTCCGCCGCCGCCGTGCCCACAAGGACGCCGTAGCACACGCCGCTGGCTGTCAGATCGGGGACGTCGACGTCCTGACCGGCACACCGCCACGCCACCTTGAAGGCCTTGGCGGCGCTGCTACTTGCCAGCGGGCTGCCGCCCTTGGCCATCAAGACCTGTGGAAAGAGACACTCATAGTTGAACCACACTGGTGAGGGTGCAAAACGCACGTGGTTGACCCTGGCAACACTAATCGGTCCGGCGCCTGCCGAACAGCCTTTGTACATACCCGGTCGCTGCTGGTGGTGTCTGGTGTGAGCAGCGCCGGCCGCTCCACTGATGTGAAGTGGAGCAGCCGCAGCCACAGCTTGCTGCTGACAGCCGCCTACAGCGTCGAGGTGGCCGATGTCCTGAATCTGTAATTCTTGATGAGGCCACGCTCTTGGCCATCGAGGTCGACAGTCTACAGGTGTCCACACACATAGCGACTCGTTCAAACCATCACTCCGACAACAGACACGACAGACAGACAGATCGACGCAAGACAAGTGGCGCGCAACAGTGAGTCAGACGTCGGCCAGCCAGCCTGCTCACCCTGGCCTCGGGCACCGAAGAGGCGGCGATGCCAGTGACGTTGCTGGGCCGGCCGCCGCAGAGGACCATGAGCACTGTCATCAGATCGTCACGCGCTTGGCGGGCCTCGGCCGGCAGTGGCGGGAACTCGCCGACCGGCGGGCACTCCGCCAGAGCGTTGACGTACTCGGACTGTCAGTCAAAAGGCGGCTGATTAAACACAAGACTGGCACGATGTCATCCAACCACGAACACGCCAGCACAATGCGCACCGAACAATGACAGCAGCTGGGCTAAGACGGGACACGGACGGTACTGACACATATATCACGAGACAAGCGCCATACATGAACATTACTCCCACCCACAGAGCGGCGGCCAATATAACACCCTCAGGAAGCACTGCTGGATCTCTAAGCCGACGACGCGTGCCGCCTGGGCTTCATGGTGACGGCGCCGCTCCCAATCGTCACGCTTCATGGAGCGCTGCCAGGCTGCCAGTCGCTCCAGCATGGCCTGTGAATTGCCAGGCATTAGCGAACGGTGACGGTCGCGCGTAGGACTGCACAGTCGGTACGCCAGCTGTTGATGGCACTTACCGGCAGGCGCGGCAGCCACGCCAGGAGGCCTGAGTTGTCACAGTCGAGTGTTACGTACGTGATCAACTGGGACAGGCAGCGGATGGCCGAGTTTCAATACCCCGGCTGTCATCATGTGCGCTCTGTGCTGTCTTTGCAGCCAGCCGTCGGGCCCCTCCATGGCCAGCTGGGGGCCGACGAGGGCCGCCATGATGTGAGACATCATTAGCTGCTCCGCACGGCCGCCTGGCAGCAGCTGTGGCAGCAGGAGACGGAGCTGCAAATGAGCCTGCATTAGGCACTGCAATTATATGATAGCTCGCCGCCAGCACAATTCTGCACCCCGCTGCATGGCACGGACATGGCGGACAAAAATAACACAAGATGACACGCGAAACACGAGTGACAACAGATGACAGTAAGTAAATGGAAGCAGACCGGCATCGATGGCACTTGCCGCCCGCATGTGCCGCTGCAACTTCTTCCGGTTGCAAAAGCCACCCCGGACCCCACGCAGGAATGTAACGAACTGGTCGGAGATGGCCTCCAGCCCAACCAGCCGCTTTTCGGGCTTGCTCGATGACGTGGGGTCAGCTCGCTCCGCACTGCCGTACGCTTGTTGGAACTGTGGACGGACGGTTCACGATGCCACACCGAACACGCCGAAAAGCCGACATCACGCGGTGTTGAGACAGTGAAACGCACGTCCAAACGATGACAGAGACAATGGCGATGGTACGTACCTCATGACTGCCTGCCGGGAACTGCACCCGCAGGTGTCGTGTTAGGTTGATGACCACCGCCGGGCACTGGTGCCGCCCGTCGGTGGCACCGAGCAGGCAGCGCCAGCGGGCCTGGGTGTACTTGGGCGCTGGCGGAGGGCAATGGGCCTCGGCGGATCGCGGGCGTTTAGCCAGCTCTACCGCGCGTGCGGCAAGCTGAAACACAAACAGACCGCTGGAAAGACAAGGCCAACAGCACAGCTGTGGACATGTGTGACGCATCGGCGGCAGAGACACGCACAAGCGAGCGAAGGCAAGCAAGAAGCGCACACAGCATGCAATCCGTCGCCTACCCGCGGGTGCACCATCCTGATGTGCCGTTTCAGGATGGCGTACGTGATGCCGTGGCACGGCGGTAGGCGACACGGGTGCCTGTGGCGCTTCCCAGCGCCGCGGCGTGGCCGGCCCTGCCGCGGCTTACACGCTGCAACACAAAATGATCCGTTTGACACGGGTAAGCACACGGATATGGCAGCTGCGGCAGAAGCACATTTACATCCAGTCTGCCGCCACACACAGAGAGGAGAGCTGGACACGTACCGGGCCGGTCACCCTCTTCCGAGGCCTCCTTCTCCGCTGGCGCCGGTTAGGTCGATGCCGACGAGGGGGACGAGGACGGCGCCCAGTCGGGGTTGGCGTCCGCCGCCGGTGGCGTCTGGCTGTCGGCCAGAGCTCCCTCTGTTGGCAGAATTAAGCGCTGCGTAGTCACATACAAAAACGAGAAATAAACATTGTGGACATAGCATGCGTCACACTGCAGGCAAATGATCAGAACAGACGACAACCACAGTGTAATGAGTCGAAGGCTTCGTATTGGTGACACCTTTGCTAACAGCCTATCGCATAAACAAAATACGAGATACATAATCAAAGAATATGCATATACAATGACAATAACAACTGCATCTCAAGTTCTACGATAGACGGCTAGGACAATTAAAACATGCATACACAACGACAATGACAACTACATGTCAAATTCTACAATAGACGGCTAGGAAAAACTTAGAGTAATGACGCCATTGAACACGCTTACCGTGCTCAATGGAAGAGTCGTCAAACACGGGGGCGACCAGGTGGACGGCGGCGGCCGTTCGTCAGCAGCCGGCTCTGTGGGCAAATAGGTACGCTTATGAAGCAACTAAAAAAAGCATACCAGCCAACAATAGATGATCAGTAACCCCTTTAGATGAAAACATATCACATGTGCCATAAGTGTCGGCCATCGGATGTCTTGCTAGAATGAAAGGATGACTAGTCGCATACCGGAAAACGGAATAAACATCGAAAACATAGAGCACCTACTTTAAGGGCAATGACTACAACACATGAAAACAGCAGCGCATCAAACGACCCCTTCCTTTTTTGACAACTTCCCAATTGTCTAATGCACCCACAGCGTACAATACGCATACCTCAATGAGCATGCACACAATAGTAAGTCAATGTACTGCTACCAGAGACGGTTAAAACATGGAAAGAAATAGTATCATCAGGCATGCTTACCGTACTCCATGGGGGAGTAGTCGTCGGGGAGACACAGGCTGGGCAGCGGTGGCCGTTCTTCGGCAGCCGGCTCTGTGGGAACATGGACAGGCTTAACAAACAGGTCAATACAGAACAAAACACCCAAACCAAGAACAACCGACAACTACATAACAGGAAAACATGACATAATACGACATCAGTGAGGCAGGCATGCACTCCAACGATAAACACCAAAAACCAAGCACCGTAAACGGGCGAGGATGAATGACGGGCTTAAATGAATGCCTTTGATGTTGACAACAACACGGGCCAACACACACAGAAAAAGGTGCGCAAAAGCTGTCGTCGGAGAATAAGCGGCACGAAGCAAGAGACATAATTGTGATACACTTACCGCAGTCCATAGGCCCGGGAGGCGGGCTGAAGACCGAGACGAGCTGGGGGGGAGGGGGGGGGGGGGTGACTGCGGCTCATCAAGGGTTAACGCAGCCTTCTCCTTCTTCTGGTGCTTCTGCTTCTTCTCCCTTTGTTGCTTCTTTTTCCTCTTCTCCAAGCCCCTGTCGGCCGAGTCAGCACAATGGCGTCGTCGCTCAGAGTCAGCACGCTGCAGTGACCGCTGCCAGGCTGCCAGCCGCTCCACCATGGCCTGGGAATTGCATGTCATAAGCGAACGGTGACGGCGGTGCGACAGCCGGCACAATCGGCACGCCAGCTGTGGAGAGCACTTACCGGCATGTGCGGCAGCCACGCCTCGAGGCCCAGGTTGTCGCTGCCGATGGCCACATAGGCAATCAACTGAGACAGGCAATCAACAACAGCTCTTCGCTACGTTCCAGGCGCCTTTTAAAAAGGCGCCAAGCCACGTCGCCGTCTTCTGAGCTCGTCATCGGTGGTCTCTTTTGGTAGTTCTGTGGTGTCTTCTTTTGGCCCTCTTCTCTTCCCTTCTTCTTCTCGTCTTCTCCGGTGAAGAGTGTGGGTGCGGCGTCATGTGTGCCCGCCCAGTGCACTTGGTGCCGGGACCGTACCGTGCGCCGCGCACCCGGTTGATCAGAGACCGTTATGTCAAGCCTAATTGCGTTTGTTACATGCTTAACACTTGAAACCGGGACAATTATCATAAAATGCCTTCATTACACCTGCCAGTGTCCGTATAGACGCATGTTTGATCTATACGACAGCCGTATGTTTCGCAATCATAACTAAGTTAAATCTGGGGGCAATTGGTCACCATGGTGGCAATTGCAAGCGAAAAGCGACAAAAAAGGTCATGCCTGGGTTTAGATCATCCCAACCAACGATGTCGCGCCACACCACGTGACAGTACCACGTCACTGAGCCACGCCCACAGTGGCGCACTGTACGGTTGATTGCAACGCGTAGAGAGGAGCTGATACGGTCAAACTAGTTTGAATACCAACGGGCGATTTTACGCGCGCTCACGGGCTAAAGGGCGCGAATACAGACTACGCCGGCTGTGCAGGGCACGTTGCGTCAAGTCGACATAAATTAAAACGCGTCTTAAAGCAATCAGACACATTACGATAGGCGCCTTAAAACCCGGTCCTTGTTGGCTAACGGCGATAAGATTAGCAGGATTTCTAGCGTCGCAGCCATGATTAACATGCTTGCTGGCGTTCGCTGGCGTTCAACACATTTTAACATGCAGCGCAATATTGCCGTTATGCTCTGTATGCCCTAACGATTTTCCCTTATTCAGGTGGATATGGGTTCTTTTTATACTAAATTGATTGACAGTTTGGTGTCCTCCCCGTTATCTCTGCTTGCAGACGTGGTCAGTCCAATGTCATGCAGCCTCTCGCGCACGCTCGCTTCAAATCAGTCCACGTCAGTCACATTCTGCTGAAACAGCCCAGGTTTTTCCTTCTTATTTTCTCCCGTTTCGTTGCTTTCAAAAACTTCAAACCACCGAATACGGTGGCGGCACCCAACGCGCCACCCGCACCCAGCACGGACCAGTAGACGCTGTGGGTGGCGATGGTGGCGGTAAAGGCGGTGATGGTGGCGGCGCTGGAGCTGGCGGCGACGTTGGAGCTGGCGGCGGCACTGCCATCTCCACCAAGGCAGGCATCGGCTATAAAACATAACGGCACATATTGCATTGCATCTTTGCGTGATATGAACACGGCTCACGACAGAAGGACACGCAACTGAGCTGCGTAGCCCATGGAGCACGACGATGCAGAGCTGGTATAGACATTTTCTGGATGTCTCAAGTACAAAGAGCTGCGCATTCGATTTACAACACATACCGTTGCTTACCGTCATCGCCGCTGCTGGACAGATGAAGGACCAGCGACGGTGACAGCTGGCGGCGCCGCCGCTGGTCTTCGCGCCTTTTTTGGTGCAAGCCTTTCAGCACCCTCTTTCTTTCAGCGCGGCACGCCCGCCACCTTTGGCACCTCGCAGAGTGCTTTGGCCCTGTTAGACTTTGCACAAACCTGTGGGTAGAATAAAAGCGATATCAAGCTTTGCAGCATACACGTAAAGAACGCTGTGCATCACCCTATGTCAGCAAAGGGACCGACACACCCTCTTTCTGCAGAAACAGCAGTACTCATTCTGCACGGGAAGGCGATGTTACACCTTCTGCCTGAGAGGGCTGGGCCATGGGCAGACTAGTATCATCTTCTCGTTCTGTTCTGTTCCTTGGTTTTCTATTAACTTGTTTGGTAGCTCCTTCTCTTTCTTCTTTTATTTCCGAGTCTTCTAAGAACTTCTTTGCGCTTTAGCTGCCTGAGAAGGCAGTGTTACACTAGTGATCTTGACTGCCTGAGGAGGCAGTGCTACACCTCCGACCTTGTCTGCCTAAGGAGGCAGTGTTACACCTGTGACCACGTCTACCTAAGGAGGCAGTGTCACACCCATGGTCCGATAATGCAGCACCGCACCTTCCGTCCGCTGGAAATGCTCATCTCTCGTGTTCGGTGCAGCGCCAAGGCTGGTGCGCATTCGGAGGATTCGGCGGGGAGGGGGAGGGAGCAACTCAAGGATTAAGGGAAGTAGGCGGAAAGGTAAGAATAGGGAGAAAAGAAAGGGGAAAAAGGTGGCGTAGGTGACATGGCAACTCCCAAGCACCAATTGAGATGTGCTCCAGTCCACAAAGTCACCTGCATCACCTTCGTTTTGCTGTCTGAAATCGCTTGTATGACTGACAGGTACCGGACCCTGTCGCGGCCGGCGATTTCAACTGAACTCCCCGGTACAGGCCACTAACTGAGTTCGAGTCTGTTTCTTGTTCGCGGGTAGGTACGGGGCGGGCTTCGCAGTTGCCGACGGCGGCAGGCATGTGATACTCCGCCGGCAGCAGAGCAACTCGGCCGGGGGGCGAGTCGTGCCGCGACACAATCCCATGCAAGCGAGACGGTGCTGGCGGCCCCGCCCTTCAACAATTGCAACGAACGCTCTTTCCATTGCGGGAGTTGCATACACGGCCACATATCAACCCTGCACACCATTCATCTACAGGATAGGCATTTAGCCATAGCTCCCAACGCAGTTCTAACTTAAGTTGACTTAGTGTTATGGCAGGACTTTGATCCAGACTGGCCTTAGTGACCGGACAGGATCCTTACATTACGTTTAAACTGTTATGTAGACGACATACTGCCATCACTACCGACATGATCGCAGGGCTTCGCAGCTGGTAAAGTGCACTTGCGAGTAACATTATGCATATGAATGAAGCAATATTAAAGCTTTATTCCTCAAAAAGCACAGAAGAAAATGAAGAGATATATGTGACATTTCGACAGCACACCTTTATCTAAAAGAAAATCGGTAACAACTTAAAAATGACTGCTGATCCTATTCAACTTTTCGAGTGTTTTTTTTTCGAGGCAAGCCACAGTTTTTACAGATCACTAACATGCAGGGGATCACACAAGAAGCAATTGTCGATCATTTTTTTATGATACAGTGCACATCTAACTGGGAATTAAAATACACGAAAAATACGTGTGCATGCAAATGAGTTCAATTTAACAGGCAGCACGCATAACACATCATTCACTTCCGCAGGCGATTTCAAGTAAATAAGCATCTCGCATCACACATCACTTTTACATGCAAACGACTTCAATTAAACAGACATCGTGTATCAAGCGTCCCGCCAAGCGATACATGAGAGCGAACTTAAGCCGGGACGCATAACACGTCAAGACACTAGTCACATTCACATCATCGTTTGTGATGAGTCCTGAACTTAAAGACTGGTCGCCAACTTCTCATCAAAATAGATTCACCATTTTTCCTGCCTGCATGATCTCGTGCTTTGAAGATAACTTTGGGCTCGAAATGGGTTAAAGAGTCCGTACTTCCCTGGATTTTAGCCTCAGCGTGTTCTCTCAAAAGATGGTCGCCGAAAAGGTTCGTTTTTATTCTCTGTTTCGTTTTGAGCATCTCGCAGGTATTCATTGCAACTCAAACGAAAAGGGCGCATGGACTCCCCGACATAGACTATGTACCTCCCATGTTTACACAGTTTCGCACAGTTTACACTTGGTTTCGTAAACCACATTTCTTCACGTGCAAACCACCTAAAACCCAGGCATGCATATATGACACATGTCACACCCCGGGCACTTAGGCTTCGAGATAAGATATTAAACTAGAGAGTTATTTAGCTTCTTGTCGTTCTAAGCTGTGCGTACGCGCGGTTTCGCTTTTCCAAAGATATCTTGGATTTTTCAAAGCAAATGTTCACCGTTGTCACGTAGTGTTAAGCCAATTCATTTACCCAATTCAGCCTTAACAGTGGAGCATACAGAAAAGGGGTCCACATTTGGATACGCCAGTGACGGTAGAACAGAGGAACAATCGCACAACGTTAGAAACGGAGCTGTGATCAAGCCCACCAATTCTGGCATAATTCTATACAGCGAATCTGCGCATACAACCTCTACTTAGCACAATATAATTCGAAACATGCTTCACAGGGCTCTAAACAACTTATCAAGCAGTAAAAAGACACAGGGAACATGAGCAAGACATAGACTTTAATGTTGCACAGTGGATATTCTCCACGACCTTAAGGTTAAATGCTAGAAGAGGTCAAAACATTCAGAGCACGTAGGAATAAATTTGGTAAGCAGGTTAACAGATGGGCCCCGACAGGAACGTAGGACCCTAAGCAAGTGACAGAATTAGTAACGCCCTAGACCAACGTGGAGGGCCATGAGCATATCGCGAGTGTGTCGGTAGGTGAACCGAAACCAACGTTAAGGGCCCCCGAGCAACCGAGAATACCCGGGTAGCTAGACATATGGCTCCCCGCCTATAGCCACAAAGCGTTTCTGGAGACTGAAAACAAATACGTAGAAGGCCTCTGATCGACAAGAACGCCCCGGCACGCCAGCAGGAGCACCACAGCAACAGTACAGGGCCCTCCGAGCAAACGCAAAGCAGTCAAGGCTAATGTGGAAAGCTCCTTAACGATCGAAACGACTCTGCAAGTGGGCATATAGGTCCCCGGAAGCAGCATAGGACCCTGGGCAATGTAATAAGGCTTATAATTTTCCAATGACGTTTTTCAAATTGAATATTTTTTCTCTGTTTTCTTAGGCCAATCGCGTTCGCTTGCAAATGTCCTTGGTGGCCTGGGAGTTCAGAGAAATTTTGTTGTTTTGTGTTTGAAGAAACTGCATCTGTTCGGCCAGCTATGGGGCCCTTTCGGGGCCGGAGGAGGCCACGGCCCAGTGACCACCCTCTCTGGATCCACCCCTGACTCATTACCGGGAGAACCAAAATACCGGTAGAATTGTTTTTTGTTTCAGTTACACATTGCGACATTTACCATTAAAACGAAGAACACCGGGTCAACCGAAACAAAGTGGCTGCAACCTGATTATTTTTGTTTCGAGGGAGGCTCTCCCAGGCGATGTGGTTCACGTCACAACCGGACAACTCGTGGGTATCGGCTGGGCTGCGGCCCCGTCTAAATACATGGAGCGTATGTCCAGAGCCGACAAAAGTGACGGGACACCGACTGGCTTTCCCTGGCCACTGGCTTCAAGGTCAATTGTGGCATGACAACACCAAAAATGACCCTTATTTTGCAATATCATGCGACCTTCAATGTCAAAAGTTGGGTCAAAGGACCGAGAACTCGAAATCACCCAAAAATTACCGGCCGATTTTCAACTTGCAAATGTCACAATATTCAACACAGAACAAAACCGCGTCCGTCCAAAAGTCCTCATCTATCAAGGTCACCCTTCAAGGAAAAAAACGAGCTCAAAGAACTGGGAGCTCCGCATCACCCAAAAATTACCGGCCGATTTCTAACTTACGAGCATCAGAACATTCATCACGGAAAGAACTAGCCTCCGTCAAAAAGTCCTGATCTCTAAGTCACCCTTCAAGATCAAACGCAAGCTCAAAGGACGAGGAGCTCCATATCATCAATAATTTACTGGCCGATTTTTAGCTTACCAAGATCAAAACATTCACCATAGAAAGAGCTAGCGTCCGTCACAAAGTCATGGCGTCTCAAGGTCACCCTTAAAGGTCTGACGCGGCCTCAAAGCACATATAACTACTCCATATCACCCACAAATTACCGGCTGATTTTAAACTTAAAAACATCAAAAATAAACACCAGAGAAAGAGCTAGCGTCCATCAAAAGGTCCTGATGTCTGGAGGTCGCCTTTCAAGGTCAAACACAGGTTCAAAGGACAGGGAATTCTGTATCACCCAAAAATACCACAGGTTTTTTAACTTCCAAACTTCAGAATATTCATCACAGAAAGAGCTAGCGTCAGTCAAAAATTCCTACCTCTCAAGGTCATCCTTCAAGGTCAAGCACGGGGCCAAACGACGGGGAAGACCATATTACTAAAAAAAATACCAGCCGATTTTTAACTTACAATAATCAAAACATTCAACACAGAAAAAGCTAGCGTCCGTCAACAAGTCCTGACCTCTGAACGTCACCCTTCAATCAGGCTGAAGTCAGTCAAGTCAGTCAGCCAGCCTACTCACCCTGGCCTCGGGCACCGAAGAGGCGGCGATGCCAATGACGTGGCTGGGCCGGCCGGCGCAGAGGACCATGAGCACTGTCATCAGATCGTCACGCGCTTGGCGGGCCTCGGCCGGCAGTGGCGGGAACTCGCCGACCGGCGGGCACTCCGCCAGAGCGGTGACGTACTCGGACTGTCAGTCAAAAGACGGCTGATGAAATGCAAGACTGACACGGTGTCATCCAGCCACGACCACGCCAGCACAATGCGCACCGAACAATGACAGCAGCTGGGCTAAGACGGGACACGGACGGTACTGACACATATATCACGAGACAAGCGCCACACATGAACATTACTCCCAACCGCATAGCGGCAGACAATCTCTTACGCTCAGGAAGCGCTGCTGGACTTGCACGTCGACGAAGCGTGCCGCCTGGGCTTCGTGGTGCCGGCGCTGCTCCCAATCGTCACGTTTCATCGAGCGCTGCCATGCCGTCAGCCGCTTCTGCATGGCCTGTGAATTGCGTGTCATTAGCGAACGGTGACGATGACGTGACAGACTGCACAATCGACACATCACCTGTTGATGGCACTTACCGGCATGCGCGGCAGCCACGCCTGCAGACCAAGATTTTTCGCTGTCTACTGCGCAGTAGGTCATGAGCTGGGACAGGCAGCGGATCGAAGATTTTAGCGTGCCGGCTGTCATCCTGCGGGCTCGCTGTTGTGCTTGCAGCCCGCCGTCCGGCCCCTCCATGGCCAGCTGGGGGCCGGAGAGGGCCGCCATGATGTTCGGCATCACCATTTGGTCCGCACGGCGGCCTGGGAGCAGCTCTGGCAGCAGGAGATGGAGCTGCAAACGAGGCTGCGTTACGCACCGCCGTGACACGACAGCTGGCCGCCAGCACAACTCTGAGCCCCGCTGCATGGGGCGGATAAGGCGGACGAAGCTAACACAAGATGACACGCAAAACACGAGCCACAGCAGATGGCAGCAAGCAGATGGGAAGCAGACCGGCATCGGTGGCACTTACCGCCCGCATGTGGAGCTGCACATTTGTTGCGTTGCAGAAGCCACCCCGGACCCCACGCAGGAACATTGCGAAGCGGTCCGAGATGGCCTCCAGTCCCACCCGCGGCTGTTTAGGCTTCGCCGATACCATGGGGTCGATTCGTTCCACATTACTGTATGCTTGTTGGAACTGTGGACAGACGGTTCACGATGCCACACCGAACACGTCGAAAAGGCGACAACACGCGGTGTTGAGACAGTGAAACGCACGTCCAAACGATGACAGAGACAATGGCGATGGTACGTACCTCATGGCTGCCTGCCGGGAACTGCACCCGCAGGTGTCGTGTTAGGTTGGTGACCACCGCCAGGCACTGGTGCTGCCCGTCACTGGCGCCGAACGAGCAGCGCCAGCGTGGCCGGGTGCGCTTGGCCGCTGCTGGAGGGCAGTCGGCCTCGGCGGCTCGGAGACGCTTTGCCTCCTCCGGCGCGCGTGCGGCAAGCTGAAACACAAGTCGACAGCTGAAAAGACAAGGCAGACGGAACTGCTGTGGACATGCGCGACGCATCGACGGCAGATACACGCACAAGCGAGTGAAGGCAAACAACAACCGCACACAGCATGCAATCCGTCGCCTACCCGCGGGTGCACCATCCTGATGTGCCGCGTAAGGTTGGCGTAGGTGGTGCCGCGGCACGGCGGTAGGCGGCACGGGTGCCTGTGGCGCTTCCCAGCGCCGCTGCGTGCAAGCCGGCCCTGCCGCGGCTTGCACGCTGCAACACAGAATGATCAGTTTGCTACGGCCCGGGTAAGCACACGGATATGCCAGCTGCGGCAGAAGCACATTTGCATCCAGTCCGCCGTGACATACAGAGAGGACAATTGGTGACGTACCGGGCCGGTCACCCTCTTCCGAGGCCTCCTTCCCCTCTGGCGCTGGTGATGTCGATGCCGAGGAGGGGGACGAGGACGGCGCCCAGTCGTTGTCGGCGTCCGCCGCCGCTGGCGCCTGGCTGTCGGCCAGAGCTCCCTCTGTTGGCAGAATTAAGGGCTGAGTAGTCACATACAAAAACGGGAGATAAACATTGTGGACATAGAATGCGTCACACTGCAGGCAAATGATGAGAACAGACGACAACCACTGTGTAATGAATCGAACGCTTCGTACTGGTGACACCTTTGCTAACAGTCTATCGCATACACAAAATACGAGATGCCTACATCAAAGAACATGCATACACAATGACAATAAAAACTGTATGTCAAGTTCTACGATAAAAGGCTAGGAAAATTACAAAATTACAAAAAACACACCAGCCAACACTGGATGATCAGTTACTTCTATAGAGGAAAACAAAACAAATGTGCCATAAGTGTCGACCATTGCATGCTTTGGCAGGATAAAGGCTGACAAGTCACCTACAGATAGTGCCCGTCAAAAAAGCATCACCTCTCAAGGTCATCCTTCAAGGTCAAGCGCGCGGCCAAACGACGGGGAAGTCCATATCACCCAAAACTTACCGGCAGATTTCTAAATTACAATAATCAAAACATTCAACACAGAAAGAGCTAGCGTCGGCAAAAATATCCTGACCTCTCAATTTCACACTCCAAGATCAAACGCGGGCTCAAAGGACGGAAAACTCCGTATTACCCAACAATTACGGGCTCATTTTAGACTTAAAGAGAGCAAAATAATCCCCCGAGAAAGAGCTAGCGTCCGTCAAAAAGTTCTGACCTCTCAACGTCATCCTTTAATGCCACATGTGGGTTCAAAGGATGGGGAGCTCCATATCATCCCAAAATCACCGGCCAGTTTTAAACTTGCATGCATTATGATTTTCAACACAGAAAGATGTAGCGCCCGTCAAAAAGTCCTGGCCTCTCAAGGTCATACTTCAATGTCGAACGCGGGCTGATATCACCATGCAGGTTGACCTTAAAAAACATGATTTTGTCGAACGCTGGATCTCACCAATGTTAATGTTCTAACGCTTAACGAGACGAAATAAGATGGTAGCTTTTAAGTGATCATGAGTTCTCCGTCCTTTGAATCCGCGTTTTACTTTCAAGGGTGACCATGAAAGATCAGGACATTTTGACGGACGTTAGCTCATCCGCTTGTGAATACTTTGATGCTTACATTTTTGAAATCGGCTGGTACTTTAAGGGTGATTTAGAGTTCCCGTCCATTCAGACCGCGTTTGACATTGCAGTATAACCTTGAGGCCAGGGCTTGTTGGCGGACGCTACATTTTTCCGAGGTGAATATCATAATGCATGCAAGTTTTAAACTGGCCGGTGATTTTGTGATGATATGGAGCTCCCCATCCTTTCAGCTCACGTTTGGCCCTAAAGGATGACCTCGAGAGGTCAGGACTTTTTGGTGGATGCTACTTCTTTCTGTGGCGAACATCCTGATGTTTGTGAATTTTCAGATCGGCTCCTAACTTTTGTGATATGGAGTACCCCGTGCCTTTGTAGCCTGATTTTGACACGCGCCCGGGTGACAGGTTGGTTACCCTTGCTAGGGTAGGGGCTAAATTGACCCCCTAAGATCTCAGAAACTAAGACAGTTAAAGAAATCACACCCACAGGGTGTGTTGACCTGTACGTGAACTCACTTAGACCAAAGGTTGAGGTTCCTAAGTGACATCCTTCGGGCCAAATAAGGTCAAAGGCAACAATAACAGCAGCTATCTGCAAAGGCATACGATGGATGATTTCAAAAATTTCGCTGCACTTAGAAGTATGCAAAACGAATCGAGAATTAGTGTTGACCACCACCAGAGCCTTGCCTAGAGCGAGGCACGCCGCGTGAGAGCGAGCTGAAGAAAGATGACTGGAGCTTGGGAGGCGCCACCACCTGCGGTCACATGACTTCAACAAACAAGTGTTGGCTACAACACCGAAGAGTCCTCAGAAAAGCAAACATGTTGCACGTGACAGCTAAACGGGTGAAGCGAACATGTACGTGACAACTAAACGGGAGCCATTACCCCCAATATCAGATATCCGAGGTGAAGCAGGCAGTGCAGACCAACGCCAACGACCCATAAGCCCCACTCCCCTCCCGGGAGCACGCGCCGCCGGCGGATACACTCACTCCAGTGGAGTGTTGGGACCCAACACCACCCCCACCAAACGAGGATCAGACGCTGTAAGACGGGAGGACATGAGGGAGTTGTTGCCCCCCCCCTCCCCCAAAAACAAAAAAAAAAACACCGATACAAAAGGAATATGACGCACGTCGTCACGATCTTTTAAGGAGCGTCAGTGACAAAAATCATCATATTGGCGCTCAACGGCCATGGCGTAGCCGGGTTCCCAGCGTGGGCCACCCATGTCAAAGTCCGAAACTCTGACCACCGGCCCATAACACCCCCGGGGATGGAGGTAACAGGGAGAGGGAGCAGGAGCTCACGTGCCGGCAAGGTCGCTGGTCCCTGAAGTGAACGGCTCGCGCCGACGACCGGTTACCGGAGCTTGGACCCGAGGGGGCGCTATTGCCCTACATCGACCGAAGCCAGTGCCCATGCGGGTTGACCTAGAGATGACATTCTCTGCCGGTGGAAGCCATAGCGCCAGCTGACCAAACAAAGACCTTCAGCATTGAGGTCCTCAGCGGGCCCAACAGACCCGTTACACCGCTGATTAAGGTGCTCAGCGGGCGCAACAGACCCGTTACACCGCTGATTAAGGTGCTCAGCGGGCGCAACAGACCTGTTACGGCGCTCATTGAGCTCCTCGTATTGAGCTTATCACTATCTTCTGCTCTGAGGTGGCTGGACCAACGCCAAGGGCAGTAACAGCGACATGAACTGCACCAGCGTCTCTGCTCCGAACCACCGCCTCTGGGCTGCACCACGGCCCCTGGGCTGCATTAGCGTCTCTCCTCCCCACTACTGTCCCTGCTCCACACCACCGCCCCTGGGCTGCATCAGCGCCTCTGCTCTGTTCTACGGCCTCTGGGCTGCACCAGCGTCTCTGCTCTGCATTGCCGTCCCTGCTCTGCACCGCCGTCCCTGAGCTGCACCACGGCCTCTGGGCTGCACCACCGCCCCTGGACTGCACCACGGCCTCTGGGCTGCAACAGCGTCTCTGCTCTGCACCAAGGCCTCTGGGCTGCACTACCGTCCCTGCTCTGCACCACCGTCCCTATTCTGCACCACGGCCTCTGGGCTGTACCAGTCTCTGCTCTGCACTACCGTCCCTGGACTGCACCACCGTCTGCAGGATGCCGCAATTCTTTGGTGGACACCGACCACTCTCTACGGTCGTCGGCAATAAAAGCAGCGAGGAACTGAGCCCAGACGTTTGACGTGGGTGCCAATTCCGTCCCCACTAACCTATTACAGAGCCCGAGGCCACCCCTTGCATTGGCTCACTGCGCGGCATGCTCGGATTATCGGCACGCACGTCGACCCTGGCCCGCCACTGACGGCCATACAGCCGGCCGGGCTCCCATGCCTAGCCTTCCGTCCGCTGCTATCAGGGGTGCTCACAGCCAACCCGACCGATCGGACGGGCACCGCGGGGAGTCGAGCCCCGAACCCGGCCGCAACCCAGCATGGCCACTCGGCCACCGGAGCCCGACCACCGGGCCGCTGTCCCAGCCGGTCCCAGCTGACCTGGCCTGTTTCCAGCCGGCTGGTGGATCTCGCCGCCCCATCAGCCCTGCGCTGTAAGCGGCCAACCACAGGCGGCCGCTGTCGCAGTAACCACGCATCGCCTGCAACAGAACAACACGACATTGCTTTCAATGAGTATAACCCACATGAGAAAAAAACCTAAAAAGGACATTATCATGTCAGGAAGCTCGGCAAAACATGTAAAAACTAGATATGTATGGCCGCAGGCAGGCCAAGCCACAGGACATGGCAACATAATTTGCCAAAGCAGATCTTTATTGGGTGTATGCGGAGCAAATGAGATGATCGTTTCTTTGCTATCAGAAAACAGATATAAGCCAAAACTTTGGATATAGGCAGTCATGGTGCCTATTAGAGCGGTGAAAAGGGAGATTTTTTGGAGTATGTTATAACTGTCAGTCACAATGCCACTGCCCGCTGTGAATGAACATGACGCCCACAGAGTATACATGAATAGGGAGCATCCCGTACAGACATAGACGCATCCAGATTTCTCCATAACGGAAGAAGAGAAACGTGATACAATGTTCGTAACATAAACGTTCTTCTTTCTTGCTTCTTTTGCTATGCTGTAATAACCACACTCATGCCGCTTTGTCAGCGGCCTAACCGGCCGCCAGAGCTGGGAGACCAGCTGTCCCGCCGGCCACCGGCAAGTGGCAGGGCGGGGCGGGACAGCGGCCTGACCGGCCACCAGAGCTGGGAGACCAGCTGTCCCGCCGGCCACCGGCAAGTGGCAGAGCGGGGCGGGACAGCGGCCCGACCGGCCACCAGAGCTGGGAGACCAGCTGTCCCGCCGGCCCCCGGCAAGTGGCAGAGCGGGGCGGGACAGCGGCCTGACCGGCTCCGGTCTATGCACGCCATCACGCCCCCAGCTTACGTGAGGTTATCCACTGATCCGTGACGTTCAGCTTGGACGCCGCTGCACTAATAGCCTTTAAGGTGTTACCGAGAAGATGTCCCGTGCATCGCAGACCTTTGTCCGCTATGTCACAATGATTTGTGGACTCCCACATCACCTGACAGGGAAGTTACCAACCACGCCCGTCAGTGAAATGCTTTGTGCAGCCCAATAACATCACTTTACATTGGTGGAGATTAAATCACCAACAGGCGTTGCGACTTCGAAAGAAAATAGAGCAATTTTCATTTCGTGACCGTAATAAACGTAATCCCAAGAATGCAGATGTTAGGGGTCTGGCAACTGTGAGTTGAAGAGCCCACCTTCACTATTTCCCTTACCACCAAACCTCTCCATTCTCTCTAACAGACCAAACAACATCAAAGGGATGGAACCGTGCTGTAATATCAATCACAAAACATGACACAATACTGTAGATTACGAAACTGTACATGTCTTGAACTGTACGTGAACTTACTTAGCCATCAATAAACGACATCGTTACATGTGGCCCCTGATCAGTCACGTCGGATCACGTGTGTGAAAATAACCGCTGCACTGGCACGCTTAGCTACATCAAGGACTTAACAAGCCACGTCAATGTGGCTCGTGCTCGTGCCGCCTTGAATATTGGCTTTTGGCCAGAATTCCAAAGCCACAAAATATGTGCCGTTCGGGCTTACATCGTGCTGCCTTCAAACGATCGGAATTGGCCACAGACATTACACATAGATCCTCCTCAAGCTGTCTATTTCTTAACAACTGAACTCTGTTACACTTCACGCCGCACGAAGGAGACGAATACTCCCCAAACCCAGTATCTTCGTTCTATGTGACGAAGCATGCGATCACTGCCCCATGTATAGATATAATAGTGAACTCGCGAGCTCACTGGTGTATCGCTGGAGAAATGCGAACAAAGCGCGCTGGCAGTAATGACGACCAACGTCCGCAAGCACCCAACGGCCCGAGGAGGCTGAGCTGTCCGAGCAGTCCCTACCTAAGCAGCCACTGCCGCTATGGTCGGCCCCAGCACAGCGAGCCAAGTTGAGGCCACACGCTGACATGAGCGCTGCTGGCATATTAGGCTGAAAAGATCATTGCTTTTTCAAACCGCCCGTTCTCAGTTTCCCCAGCATTTTACGCGGAAATAGTTCCACCTGGTAAAAACCTCATTTGACGAATTGTTTAATAATGTCTTATATACAATAATGTCCCCCTACGGCAAGAGGCCAGTCGCTTTAATGAAAAAGTACGGAACGAAGTTGAGACAAAGATGAGCGATACCGAATAGCACGCCGATAGGAGCAAGGGCGAGAAGTCCTAGAGCGAGAAGTGGCCGGGGCCAATTCTCTAGGCCGGGGAGTCCCCAGTCATTACTCGTGGTCGGTGAACAGCCAGTTTCAGTAAGTGGCGCCGGCGCTGACAAGAAGGCGACACTGAGACTTTCCAAGCGCGCCTCGGTTCAACGTCATGCGGCAGAGCAGCGAGCACCAGGTGAACAACGAAGCGAACTGGTGTTCCTCTGCAGTCACTCAGTCCAGAGGCCAACAAGACCAGCACAAGCCCGGCGTCCGTCTCAACACCAACGTCAGTCAGCTGCAGCGGAAGAGTGACGAGCAGCGTCCTAGAATTGCCGACCTTAGATGTAAAGCAACACCCTATGAGGAGGAATTTTTCACTAATTTGCCGAGTGACGACGGATCTCGTCGAGAATCTATGTCTGCTGTCGTAAAAGTAACCGACAGGGAACTCGTCGAGGAACTGTGTCTGCTGTCACGGAAGTAACGGACAAGGAATTCGTCGAGAACCTATGTCTG
The DNA here is from genome assembly GCF_011947565.3 of Pollicipes pollicipes. Lineage (NCBI taxonomy): Eukaryota > Metazoa > Arthropoda > Thecostraca > Pollicipedomorpha > Pollicipedidae > Pollicipes > Pollicipes pollicipes. The sequence continues at coordinate 2,159,813 of NW_023597054.1, forward strand.
CTGTCCTAAAAGTAGCGGACAGGGAACTCGTCGAGAACTGGCCATGAAGACCTGTGGAAAGAGACACTTATAGTTGAACCACGCTGGTGAGGGTGCAAAACGCACGTGGTTGACCCTGACAACACTAATCGGTCCGGCGCCTGCCGAACAGTCTTTGTGCATACCCGGTCGCTGCTGGTGGCGTCCGGTGTGAGCAGCGCCGGCCGCTCCACTGATGTGAAGTGGAGCAGCCGCAGCCACAGCTCGCTGCTGACAGCCGCCTTAAGCGTCGAGGTGGCCAATGTACTGAATCTGTAATTCTTGATGAGGCCACGCTCTTGGCCATCGAGGTCGACAGTCTACAGGTGTCTACACACATAGTGGTTCGTTCAAACCATCACTCCGACAACAGACACGACAGACAGGAGAACAGTCGACGCAAAACGAATGGCGCGCAACAGTGAGTCAGACATCGGCCATTAGCGAACGGTGACGGTGGCGCGTAGGACTGCACAGTCGGTACGCCAGCTGTTGATGGCACTTACCGGCATGCGCGGCAGCCACGCCAGGAGGCCTGAGTTGTCACAGTCGAGTGTGACGTACGTGATCAACTGGGACAGGCAGCGGATGGCCGATTTAAATACCCCGGCTGTCATCATGTGCGCTCTGTGCTGTCTTTGCAGCCAGCCGTCGGGCCCCTCCATGGCCAGCTGGGGGCCGACGAGGGCCGCCATGATGTGAGACATCATTAGCTGCTCCGCACGGCCGCCTGGCAGCAGCTGTGGCAGCAGGAGACGGAGCTGCAAATGAACCTGCATTAGGCACTGCAATTATGTGACAGCACGCCGCCAGCACAATTCTGAGCCCCGCTGCATGGGACGGACAAGGCGGACGAAAATGACACAAGATAACACGCGAAACATGAGTGACCACAGATGACAGCGAGCAGATGGGAAGCAGACCGGCATCGGTGGCACTTGCCGCGCCGCATGTGCCGCTGCACCTTCTTCCGGTTGCAAAAGCCAACCACGCAGGGTTGTAACGAACTGGTCCGAGGTGGTCTCCAGTCCAACCAGCGGCTAAGCAATGACAGAAACAATGGCGCTGGTACCTACCTCTTGACTGCCTGCCAGGGAAGTGGGCCCGAACGTGTCGTGATATATTCACCACAACCGCCGGGCACTGGTGCCGCCCGTCGGTGGCACCGAGCAGGCAGCGCCAGCGGGCCTGGGTGCACTTGGGCGCTGGCGGAGGGCAATGGGCCTCGGCGGATCGCGGGCGTTTAGCCCGCAGTACCGCGCGTGCGGCAAGCTGAAACACAAACAGACTGCTGGAAAGATAAGGCCGACAGCACAGCTGTGGACATGCGTGACGCATCGACGGCAGAAACACGCACAAACGAGTGAAGGCAAGCAAGAGCCACACACAGCATGCAATTCGTCGCCTACCCTCGGGTGCACCATCCTGATGTGCCGTTTCAGGATGGCGTACGTCGTGCCTGCAGGCACGGCGGTAGGCGGCGCAGGTGCCTGTGGCGCTTCCCAGCGCCGCTGCGTGCAAGCCGGCCCTGCCGCGGCTTGCACGCTGTAACACAGAATCACCCGTTTGACACGGGTAAGCACACGGATATGGCAGCTGCGGCAGAAGCACATTTACAACCAGTCCGCCGTGAGATACAGAGAGGACAATTAGTGACGTACTAGGCCGGACGTACGCTTCCGAGGCCTCCTTCTCCGCTGGCGCTGGTGATGTCGATGCCGACGAGGGGGACGAGGACGGCGCCCAGTCGGGGTCGGCGTCCGGCGCCGGTGGCGCCTGGCTGTCGGCCAGAACTCCCTCTGATGGCAGAATTAAGGGCTGAGTAGTCACATACAAAAACGGGAAATAAACATTGTGGACACAGAGTGCGTCACACTGCAGGCAAATGATCAGAACAGACAACCACAGTGTAATGAATCGAAAGTTTCGTATTGATGGCACCTTTGCAAACAGCCTACCGCATACACAAAATACGAGATACATAATCAAAGAACATGCATATACAATGACAATAACAACTGCATCTCAAGTTCTGCGATAGACGGCTAGGACAATTAAAACATGCATACACGACAATAAAAACTGCATGTCAAATTCTACAATAGACAGCTAGGACAATCTTAAAGTAATGACGCCATTGAACACGCTTACCGTGCTCAATGGGAGAGTCGTCAAACACGGGGGCGACCAGGTGGACGGCGGCGGCCGTTCGTCAGCAGCCGGCTCTGTGAGCAAATAGGCACGCTTATCAAGCAACTAAAAAAAGCATACCAGCCAACAATGGATGGTCAGTAACCCCTTTAGATGAAAAAAAATATATCACATGTGCCATAAGTGTCGGCCATCGGATGTCTTGACAGAATGAAAGGCTGACTAGTCGCATACCGGAAAACGAAATAAACATCGAAAACATAGAGCAACTACTTTAAGGGCAATGACTATAATACATGAAAACAGCGGCGCATGAAACAAATGGTTCCTTTTTAACAACGTTCCAATTGTCTAATGCACCCACAGCGTACAACATACATACCTCAATGAGTATACACACAATAGTAAATCAACGTCCCGCTACCAGAGACAGTTAAAACATCGAAAGAAATAGTATCATCAGGCATGCTTACCATATTCCATAGGCGAGTAGTCGTCGGGGAGACACAGGCTGGGCAGCGGTGGCCGTTCTTCGGCAGCCGGCTCTGTGGGAACATGGACAGGCATAACAAACATGTCAATACAGAACAAAATACCCAAACCAAGAACAACCGATAACTACACAACAGGAAAACATGACATAATGCGACATCAGTGAGGCAGGCATGCACTCCAACGATAAACACCAAAAAACAAGCACCGTAAACGAGCAAGGATGGATGACGGGCTTAAATGAATGCCTTCAATGTTTAAATCATTGTGTAGCCTGCTAATGAACACACGATATATAAACACACACAGAAAGAGGTGCGCAAAAGCTGTCGTCGGAGAATATGCGGCACGAAACAAGAGACATAGTTGTGATACACTTACCGCAGTCCATAGGCCCGGGAGGCGGTCTGAAGACGGAGACGAGCTGGGGGGAGGGGGGGGGGGGCGACTGCGGCTCGTAAAGGGTCAACGCCGCCTTCTCCTTCTTCTGGTGCTTCTGCTTCTTCTCCTTGCGTTGCTTCTTTTTCCTCTTCTCCAAGCCCCTGTCGGCCGAGTCAGCACAGTGGCGTCGTCGCTCACAGTCAGCACGCTGCAGTGGCCGCTGCCAGGCTGCCAGCCGCTCCACCATGGCCTGGGAATTGCATGTCATAAGCGAACGGTGACGGTGGTGCGACAGCCTGCACAATCGGCACGCCAGCTGTGGAGAGCACTTACCGGCATGCGCAGCAGCCACGCCTGGAGGCCCAGGTTGTTGCTGCCGATGGCCACATAGGTAATCAAACTGCGACAGGCACCGGATGACAGATTTAAGCGTCCCGGCTGTCATGGCGTGCGCTCGTTGCTGCCTCTGGAGTCAGCCGTTGGCCTCCCCCATGGCCAGCCGGGGACCGGCGAGGGGTGTCATAATGTGAGGCATCATGATGTGCTCAGTCCTGCGGCCTTGCAGCAGCGCCGGCAGCAGGAGACGGATCTGCAAACAGAGGCTGCATTACGCACTGCAATTACACGACAGCCGGCCGCCAGCCTCATCTCGCTCTGGCGATGCAGCCATATCCGTACCCGAGCAGCTATACCTTAAACAGCGACTCGTTGCGGCGAAAAACAATTGAATGCCTTTTATGTCAGAATCGCTTCGTATCTCTAAATAAACGCGCGATATAAGAAACGCATACAGAACAGCGCTCATGAAATGTCAAGAGAACGACCGTCACATAACAAGATAGAATCATCATACACCTACCGCATCCAGGAGTCCGTGCGGCGGGTTTGCAGCCAGAGGCGGGCTGGGCGACGGCGGCAGCGGGTCGTCACTTCAAACGTTCCTTTTTCTCCTTCTTTAATCACACGCTCTTCCCGTCCGGTCCGTCTGTGAGCAAATAAGCGTGCTCTTGAAACAGGCAGAAACCAAACACAGCGGCCAGCAGCGCACAACCAATAAGTACCTTGCTTGAACACATGACAAAACGGCACATTAGTCATACTTGCGTGCAATTTGCGCGTACACATCACAAAACAGGCACCGTATGCGAACGTGGTTAAATTACGGCCTTAAACAAATGCCTTCGAAGTTTGAATCACCTTGCAGCCAGCTAATGAACAAACGATACACAAAACTGTAGAAAAAGTGGGCATTGCCTATCGTAACATATCGGTTGAATCACGGGTTAATCGAATGTCTTCCAAGCATGGATCACTTTGTGAACAGCTAATAAATAAACGATGCACAAAAGACACTGGAGAAAAAGCGCGTATAAGCTATCGTAAGAGCACATGAGAAGGAACAAAATGATCAAACACACCAAACTCGAGAGTCCCGAGCAGCAAGCTAGGCGACGGCGGTGGCGGGTGGCTGGAACAGCTCTTCACTATCTTCCAGGCGCCTTTTAAAAAAGGCGCCAAGACACGTCACTGTCTTCTGAGCTTGTCATCGGTGGTCTCTTTTGGTAGTTCTGTGGTGTCTTCTTTTGGCCCTCTTCTCTTCCCTTCTTCTTCTCGTCTTCTCCGGTGAAGAGTGTGGGTGCGGCGTCATGTGTGCCCGCCCAGTGCACTTGGTGCCGGGACCGTACCGTGCGCCGCGCACCCGGTTGATCAGAGACCGTTATGTCAAGCCTAATTGCGTTTGTTACATGCTTAACACTTGAAACCGCGACAATTATCATAAAATGCCTTCATTACACCTGCCAGTGTCCGTATAGCCGCATGTTTGATCTATACGATGGCTGTATGTTTCGCAATCATAACGAAGTTAAATCTGGGGGCAATTGGTCACCATGGTGGTAATTGCAAGCGAAAAACGACAAAAAAGGTCATGCCTGGGTTAGGATCATCCCAACCGACGATGTCGCGCCACACCACGTGACAGTACCACGTCACTGAGCCACGCCCACAGTGGCGCACTGTACGGTTGATTGTAACGCGTAGAGGGGAGTTGATACGGTCAAACTTATTTGAATACCAACGGGCGATTTTACGCGCGCTCATGGGCTAAAGGGCGCGAATACAGACTATGGCGGCTGTGCAGGGCACGTTGCATCAAGTCGACATAAATAAACGCGTCTTAAAGCAATCAGACACATTACGATAGGCGCCTTAAAACCCGGTCCTTGTGGGTAACGGTGATAAGTTCAGCAGGATTTCTAGCGTCGCAGCCATGATTAACATGCTTGCTGGCGTTCGCTGGCGTTCATCACATTTTAACATGCAGCGCAATTTTGCCGTTATGCTTTGTAATGCGTTTGTAACGGTTTTCCCCTTGTTTAGGTGGATGTGGGGTTCTTTTTATACTAAATTGATTAACAGTTTGGTTTACTTGGACACAATCCCATGCAAGCGAGACGGTGCTGGCGGTCCCGCCCTTCAACAATTGCAACGAACGCTCTTTCCATTGCGGGAGTTGCATACACAGCCACGTATCAACCCTGCACACCATTCATCTACAGGATAGGCATTTAGCCATAGCTCCCACGCAGTTCTAACTTAAGTTGACTTAGTGTTATGGCAGGACTTTGATCCAGACTGGCCTTAGTGACCGGACAGGATCCTTACATTACGTTTAAATTGTTATGTAGACGACATACTGCCATCACTACCGACATGATCGCAGGGCTTCGCAGCTGGTAAAGTGCACTTGCGAAGTAACATTATGCATATGAATGAAGCAGTGTTAAAGCTTTATTCCTCAAAGAGCACAGAAGAAAAGGAAGAGATACATGTGGCATTTCGACAACATACCTTTATCTAAAAGAAAATCGGTAACAAATTAAAAATGACTGCCGATCCTATTCAACTTTTCAAGTGTTTTTTTTCGAGGCAAGCCACAGTTTTTACAGATCACTAACATGCAGGGGATCACACAAGAAGCAATTGTCGATCATTTTTTTATG
>NW_023597054.1:2166849-2202664 GCF_011947565.3 Pollicipes pollicipes
TCACGATGCCACACCGAACACGTCGAAAAGGCGACAACACGCGGTGTTGAGACAGTGAAACGCACGTCCAAACGATGACAGAGACAATGGCGATGGTACGTACCTCATGGCTGCCTGCCGGGAACTGCACCCGCAGGTGTCGTGTTAGGTTGGTGACCACCGCCAGGCACTGGTGCTGCCCGTCACTGGCGCCGAACGAGCAGCGCCAGCGTGGCCGGGTGCGCTTGGCCGCTGCTGGAGGGCAGTCGGCCTCGGCGGCTCGGAGACGCTTTGCCTCCTCCGGCGCGCGTGCGGCAAGCTGAAACACAAGTCGACAGCTGAAAAGACAAGGCAGACGGAACTGCTGTGGACATGCGCGACGCATCGACGGCAGATACACGCACAAGCGAGTGAAGGCAAACAACAACCGCACACAGCATGCAATCCGTCGCCTACCCGCGGGTGCACCATCCTGATGTGCCGCGTAAGGTTGGCGTAGGTGGTGCCGCGGCACGGCGGTGGGCGGCACGGGTGCCTGTGGCGCTTCCCAGCGCCGCTGCGTGCAAGCCGGCCCTGCCGCGGCTTGCACGCTGCAACACAGAATGATCAGTTTGCTACGGCCCGGGTAAGCACACGGATGTGCCAGCTGCGGCAGAAGCACATTTGCATCCAGTCCGCCGTGACATACAGAGAGGACAATTGGTGACGTACCGGGCCGGTCACCCTCTTCCGAGGCCTCCTTCCCCTCTGGCGCTGGTGATGTCGATGCCGACGAGGGGGACGAGGACGGCGCCCAGTCGTCGGCGTCCGCCGCCGCTGGCGCCTGGCTGTCGGCCAGAGCTCCCTCTGTTGGCAGAATTAAGGGCTGAGTAGTCACATACAAAAACGGGAGATAACCATTGTGGACATAGAATGCGTCACACTGCAGGCAAATGATGAGAACAGACGACAACCACTGTGTAATGAATCGAACGCTTTGTACTGGTGACACCTTTGCTAACAGTCTATCGCATACACAAAATACGAGATGCCTACATCAAAGAACATGCATACACAATGACAATAAAAACTGTATGTCAAGTTCTACGATAAAAGGCTGGGAAAATTACAAAATTACAAAAAACACACCAGCCAACACTGGATGATCAGTTACTTCTATAGAGGAAAACAAAACAAATGTGCCATAAGTGTCGACCATTGCATGCTTTGGCAGGATAAAGGCTGACAAGTCACCTACAGATAGTGCCCGTCAAAAAAGCATCACCTCTCAAGGTCATCCTTCAAGGTCAAGCGCGCGGCCAAACGACGGGGAAGTCCATATCACCCAAAACTTACCGGCAGATTTCTAAATTACAATAATCAAAACATTCAACACAGAAGAGCTAGCGTCGGCAAAAATATCCTGACCTCTCAATTTCACACTCCAAGATCAAACGCAGGCTCAAAGGACGGAAAACTCCTTATTACCCAACAATTACGGGCTCATTTTAGACTTAAAGAGAGCAAAATAATCCCCCGAGAAAGAGCTAGCGTCCGTCAAAAAGTTCTGACCTCTCAACGTCATCCTTTAATGCCACATGTGGGTTCAAAGGATGAGGAGCTCCATATCATCCCAAAATCACCGGCCAGTTTTAAACTTGCATGCATTATGATTTTCAACACAGAAAGATGTAGCGCCCGTCAAAAAGTCCTGGCCTCTCAAGGTCATACTTCAATGTCGAACGCGGGCTGATATCACCATGCAGGTTGACCTTAAAAAACATGATTTTGTCGAACGCTGGATCTCACCAATGTTAATGTTCTAACGCTTAACGAGACGAAATAAGATGGTAGCTTTTAAGTGATCATGAGTTCTCCGTCCTTTGAATCCGCGTTTTACTTTCAAGGGTGACCATGAAAGATCAGGACATTTTGACGGACGTTAGCTCATCCGCTCGTGAATACTTTGATGCTTACATTTTTGAAATCGGCTGGTACTTTAAGGGTGATTTAGAGTTCCCGCCCATTCAGACCGCGTTTGACATTGCAGTATAACCTTGAGGCCAGGGCTTGTTGGCGGACGCTACATTTTTCCGAGGTGAATATCATAATGCATGCAAGTTTTAAACTGGCCGGTAATTTTGTGATGATATGGAGCTCCCCATCCTTTCAGCTCACGTTTGGCCTTAAAGGATGACCTCGAGAGGTCAGGACTTTTTGGTGGATGCTACTTCTTTCTGTGGCGAACATCCTGATGTTTAAATGTTTCAGATCGGCTCCTAACTTTTGTGATATGGAGTACCCCGTGCCTTTGTAGCCTGATTTTGACACGCGCCCGGGTGACAGGTTGGTTACCCTTGCTAGGGTAGGGGCTAAATTGACCCCCTAAGATCTCAGAAACTAAGACAGTTAAAGAAATCATACCCACAGGGTGTGTTGACCTGTACGTGAACTCACTTAGACCAAAGGTTGAGGTTCCTAAGTGACATCCTTCGGGCCAAATAAGGTCAAAGGCAACAATAACAGCAGCTATCTGCAAAGGCATACGATGGATGATTTCAAAAATTTCGCTGCACTTAGAAGTATGCAAAACGAATCGAGAATTAGTGTTGACCACCACCAGAGCCTTGCCTAGAGCGAGGCACGCCGCGTGAGAGCGAGCTGAAGAAAGATGACTGGAGGCTGGGAGGCGCCACCACCTGCGGTCACATGACTTCAACAAACAAGTGTTGGCTACAACACCGAAGAGTCCTCAGAAAAGCAAACATGTTGCACGTGACAGCTAAACGGGTGAAGCGAACATGTACGTGACAACTAAACGGGAGCCATTACCCCCAATATCAGATATCCGAGGTGAAGCAGGCAGTGCAGACCAACGCCAACGACCCATAAGCCCCACCCCCCTCCCGGGAGCACGCGCTGCCGGCGGATACACTCACTCCAGTGGAGTGTTGGGACCCGACACCACCCCCACCAAACGAGGATCAGACGCTGTAAGACGGGAGGACATGAGGGAGTTGTTGCCCCCCCCCTCCCCGAAAAACAAAAAAAAAAACACCGATACAAAAGGAATATGACGCACGTCGTCACGATCTTTTAAGGAGCGTCAGTGACAAAAATCATCATATTGGCGCTCAACGGCCATGGCGTAGCCGGGTTCCCAGCGTGGGCCACCCATGTCAAAGTCCGAAACTCTGACCACCGGCCCATAACACCCCCGGGGATGGAGGTAACAGGGAGAGGGAGCAGGAGCTCACGTGCCGGCAAGGTCGCTGGTCCCTGAAGTGAACGGCTCGCGCCGACGACCGGTTACCGGAGCTTGGACCCGAGGGGGCGCTATTGCCCTACATCGACCGAAGCCAGTGCCCATGCGGGTTGACCTAGAGATGACATTCTCTGCCGGTGGAAGCCATAGCGCCAGCTGACCAAACAAAGACCTTCAGCATTGAGGTCCTCAGCGGGCCCAACAGACCCGTTACACCGCTGATTAAGGTGCTCAGCGGGCGCAACAGACCCGTTACACCGCTGATTAAGGTGCTCAGCGGGCGCAACAGACCTGTTACGGCGCTCATTGAGCTCCTCGTATTGAGCTTATCACTATCTTCTGCTCTGAGGTGGCTGGACCAACGCCAAGGGCAGTAACAGCGACATGAACTGCACCAGCGTCTCTGCTCCGAACCACCGCCTCTGGGCTGCACCACGGCCCCTGGGCTGCATTAGCGTCTCTCCTCCCCACTACTGTCCCTGCTCCACACCACCGCCCCTGGGCTGCATCAGCGCCTCTGCTCTGTTCTACGGCCTCTGGGCTGCACCAGCGTCTCTGCTCTGCATTGCCGTCCCTGCTCTGCACCGCCGTCCCTGAGCTGCACCACGGCCTCTGGGCTGCACCACCGCCCCTGGACTGCACCACGGCCTCTGGGCTGCAACAGCGTCTCTGCTCTGCACCAAGGCCTCTGGGCTGCACTACCGTCCCTGCTCTGCACCACCGTCCCTATTCTGCACCACGGCCTCTGGGCTGTACCAGTCTCTGCTCTGCACTACCGTCCCTGGACTGCACCACCGTCTGCAGGATGCCGCAATTCTTTGGTGGACACCGACCACTCTCTACGGTCGTCGGCAATAAAAGCAGCGAGGAACTGAGCCCAGACGTTTGACGTGGGTGCCAATTCCGTCCCCACTAACCTATTACAGAGCCCGAGGCCACCCCTTGCATTGGCTCACTGCGCGGCATGCTCGGATTATCGGCACGCACGTCGACCCTGGCCCGCCACTGACGGCCATACAGCCGGCCGGGCTCCCATGCCTAGCCTTCCGTCCGCTGCTATCAGGGGTGCTCACAGCCAACCCGACCGATCGGACGGGCACCGCGGGGAGTCGAGCCCCGAACCCGGCCGCAACCCAGCATGGCCACTCGGCCACCGGAGCCCGACCACCGGGCCGCTGTCCCAGCCGGTCCCAGCTGACCTGGCCTGTTTCCAGCCGGCTGGTGGATCTCGCCGCCCCATCAGCCCTGCGCTGTAAGCGGCCAACCACAGGCGGCCGCTGTCGCAGTAACCACGCATCGCCTGCAACAGAACAACACGACATTGCTTTCAATGAGTATAACCCACATGAGAAAAAAACCTAAAAAGGACATTATCATGTCAGGAAGCTCGGCAAAACATGTAAAAACTAGATATGTATGGCCGCAGGCAGGCCAAGCCACAGGACATGGCAACATAATTTGCCAAAGCAGATCTTTATTGGGTGTATGCGGAGCAAATGAGATGATCGTTTCTTTGCTATCAGAAAACAGATATAAGCCAAAACTTTGGATATAGGCAGTCATGGTGCCTATTAGAGCGGTGAAAAGGGAGATTTTTTGGAGTATGTTATAACTGTCAGTCACAATGCCACTGCCCGCTGTGAATGAACATGACGCCCACAGAGTATACATGAATAGGGAGCATCCCGTACAGACATAGACGCATCCAGATTTCTCCATAACGGAAGAAGAGAAACGTGATACAATGTTCGTAACATAAACGTTCTTCTTTCTTGCTTCTTTTGCTATGCTGTAATAACCACACTCATGCCGCTTTGTCAGCGGCCTAACCGGCCGCCAGAGCTGGGAGACCAGCTGTCCCGCCGGCCACCGGCAAGTGGCAGGGCGGGGCGGGACAGCGGCCTGACCGGCCACCAGAGCTGGGAGACCAGCTGTCCCGCCGGCCACCGGCAAGTGGCAGAGCGGGGCGGGACAGCGGCCCGACCGGCCACCAGAGCTGGGAGACCAGCTGTCCCGCCGGCCCCCGGCAAGTGGCAGAGCGGGGCGGGACAGCGGCCTGACCGGCTCCGGTCTATGCACGCCATCACGCCCCCAGCTTACGTGAGGTTATCCACTGATCCGTGACGTTCAGCTTGGACGCCGCTGCACTAATAGCCTTTAAGGTGTTACCGAGAAGATGTCCCGTGCATCGCAGACCTTTGTCCGCTATGTCACAATGATTTGTGGACTCCCACATCACCTGACAGGGAAGTTACCAACCACGCCCGTCAGTGAAATGCTTTGTGCAGCCCAATAACATCACTTTACATTGGTGGAGATTAAATCACCAACAGGCGTTGCGACTTCGAAAGAAAATAGAGCAATTTTCATTTCGTGACCGTAATAAACGTAATCCCAAGAATGCAGATGTTAGGGGTCTGGCAACTGTGAGTTGAAGAGCCCACCTTCACTATTTCCCTTACCACCAAACCTCTCCATTCTCTCTAACAGACCAAACAACATCAAAGGGATGGAACCGTGCTGTAATATCAATCACAAAACATGACACAATACTGTAGATTACGAAACTGTACATGTCTTGAACTGTACGTGAACTTACTTAGCCATCAATAAACGACATCGTTACATGTGGCCCCTGATCAGTCACGTCGGATCACGTGTGTGAAAATAACCGCTGCACTGGCACGCTTAGCTACATCAAGGACTTAACAAGCCACGTCAATGTGGCTCGTGCTCGTGCCGCCTTGAATATTGGCTTTTGGCCAGAATTCCAAAGCCACAAAATATGTGCCGTTCGGGCTTACATCGTGCTGCCTTCAAACGATCGGAATTGGCCACAGACATTACACATAGATCCTCCTCAAGCTGTCTATTTCTTAACAACTGAACTCTGTTACACTTCACGCCGCACGAAGGAGACGAATACTCCCCAAACCCAGTATCTTCGTTCTATGTGACGAAGCATGCGATCACTGCCCCATGTATAGATATAATAGTGAACTCGCGAGCTCACTGGTGTATCGCTGGAGAAATGCGAACAAAGCGCGCTGGCAGTAATGACGACCAACGTCCGCAAGCACCCAACGGCCCGAGGAGGCTGAGCTGTCCGAGCAGTCCCTACCTAAGCAGCCACTGCCGCTATGGTCGGCCCCAGCACAGCGAGCCAAGTTGAGGCCACACGCTGACATGAGCGCTGCTGGCATATTAGGCTGAAAAGATCATTGCTTTTTCAAACCGCCCGTTCTCAGTTTCCCCAGCATTTTACGCGGAAATAGTTCCACCTGGTAAAAACCTCATTTGACGAATTGTTTAATAATGTCTTATATACAATAATGTCCCCCTACGGCAAGAGGCCAGTCGCTTTAATGAAAAAGTACGGAACGAAGTTGAGACAAAGATGAGCGATACCGAATAGCACGCCGATAGGAGCAAGGGCGAGAAGTCCTAGAGCGAGAAGTGGCCGGGGCCAATTCTCTAGGCCGGGGAGTCCCCAGTCATTACTCGTGGTCGGTGAACAGCCAGTTTCAGTAAGTGGCGCCGGCGCTGACAAGAAGGCGACACTGAGACTTTCCAAGCGCGCCTCGGTTCAACGTCATGCGGCAGAGCAGCGAGCACCAGGTGAACAACGAAGCGAACTGGTGTTCCTCTGCAGTCACTCAGTCCAGAGGCCAACAAGACCAGCACAAGCCCGGCGTCCGTCTCAACACCAACGTCAGTCAGCTGCAGCGGAAGAGTGACGAGCAGCGTCCTAGAATTGCCGACCTTAGATGTAAAGCAACACCCTATGAGGAGGAATTTTTCACTAATTTGCCGAGTGACGACGGATCTCGTCGAGAATCTATGTCTGCTGTCGTAAAAGTAACCGACAGGGAACTCGTCGAGGAACTGTGTCTGCTGTCACGGAAGTAACGGACAAGGAATTCGTCGAGAACCTATGTCTGCTGTCCTAAAAGTAGCGGACAGGGAACTCGTCGAGAACTGGCCATGAAGACCTGTGGAAAGAGACACTTATAGTTGAACCACGCTGGTGAGGGTGCAAAACGCACGTGGTTGACCCTGACAACACTAATCGGTCCGGCGCCTGCCGAACAGTCTTTGTGCATACCCGGTCGCTGCTGGTGGCGTCCGGTGTGAGCAGCGCCGGCCGCTCCACTGATGTGAAGTGGAGCAGCCGCAGCCACAGCTCGCTGCTGACAGCCGCCTTAAGCGTCGAGGTGGCCAATGTACTGAATCTGTAATTCTTGATGAGGCCACGCTCTTGGCCATCGAGGTCGACAGTCTACAGGTGTCTACACACATAGTGGTTCGTTCAAACCATCACTCCGACAACAGACACGACAGACAGGAGAACAGTCGACGCAAAACGAATGGCGCGCAACAGTGAGTCAGACATCGGCCATTAGCGAACGGTGACGGTGGCGCGTAGGACTGCACAGTCGGTACGCCAGCTGTTGATGGCACTTACCGGCATGCGCGGCAGCCACGCCAGGAGGCCTGAGTTGTCACAGTCGAGTGTGACGTACGTGATCAACTGGGACAGGCAGCGGATGGCCGATTTAAATACCCCGGCTGTCATCATGTGCGCTCTGTGCTGTCTTTGCAGCCAGCCGTCGGGCCCCTCCATGGCCAGCTGGGGGCCGACGAGGGCCGCCATGATGTGAGACATCATTAGCTGCTCCGCACGGCCGCCTGGCAGCAGCTGTGGCAGCAGGAGACGGAGCTGCAAATGAACCTGCATTAGGCACTGCAATTATGTGACAGCACGCCGCCAGCACAATTCTGAGCCCCGCTGCATGGGACGGACAAGGCGGACGAAAATGACACAAGATAACACGCGAAACATGAGTGACCACAGATGACAGCAAGCAGATGGGAAGCAGACCGGCATCGGTGGCACTTGCCGCCCGCATGTGCCGCTGCACCTTCTTCCGGTTGCAAAAGCCAACCACGCAGGGTTGTAACGAACTGGTCCGAGGTGGTCTCCAGTCCAACCAGCGGCTAAGCAATGACAGAAACAATGGCGCTGGTACCTACCTCTTGACTGCCTGCCGGGAAGTGGGCCCGAACGTGTCGTGATATATTCACCACAACCGCCGGGCACTGGTGCCGCCCGTCGGTGGCACCGAGCAGGCAGCGCCAGCGGGCCTGGGTGCACTTGGGCGCTGGCGGAGGGCAATGGGCCTCGGCGGCTCGCGGGCGTTTAGCCCGCAGTACCGCGCGTGCGGCAAGCTGAAACACAAACAGACTGCTGGAAAGATAAGGCCGACAGCACAGCTGTGGACATGCGCGACGCATCGACGGCAGAAACACGCACAAGCGAGTGAAGGCAAACAACAGCCACACACAGCATGCAATTCGTCGCCTACCCTCGGGTGCACCATCCTGATGTGCCGTTTCAGGATGGCGTACGTTGTGCTGCAGCACGGCGGTAGGCGGCGCAGGTGCCTGTGGCGCTTCCCAGCGCCGCTGCGTGCAAGCCGGCCCTGCCGCGGCTTGCACGCTGTAACACAGAATCACCCGTTTGACACGGGTAAGCACACGGATATGGCAGCTGCGGCAGAAGCACATTTACAACCAGTCCGCCGTGAGATACAGAGAGGACAAATAGTGACGTACCAGGCCGGACGTACGCTTCCGAGGCCTCCTTCTCCGCTGGCGCTGGTGATGTCGATGCCGGCGAGGGGGACGAGGACGGCGCCCAGTCGGGGTCGGCGTCCGGCGCCGGTGGCGCCTGGCTGTCGGCCAGAGCTCCCTCTGATGGCAGAATTAAGGGCTGAGTAGTCACATACAAAAACGGGAAATAAACATTGTGGACACAGAGTGCGTCACACTGTAGGTAAATGATCAGAACAGACAACCACAGTGTAATGAATCGAAAGTTTCGTATTGATGGCACCTTTGCAAACAGCCTACCGCATACACAAAATACGAGATACATAATCAAAGAACATGCATATACAATGACAATAACAACTGCATCTCAAGTTCTGCGATAGACGGCTAGGACAATTAAAACATGCATACACGACAATAAAAACTGCATGTCAAATTCTACAATAGACAGCTAGGACAATCTTAAAGTAATGACGCCATTGAACACGCTTACCGTGCTCAATGGGAGAGTCGTCAAACACGGGGGCGACCAGGTGGACGGCGGCGGCCGTTCGTCAGCAGCCGGCTCTGTGGGCAAATAGGCACGCTTATGAAGCAACTAAAAAAAGCATACCAGCCAATAATGGATGGTCAGTAAACCCTTTAGATGAAAAAAATATATCACATGTGCCATAAGTGTCGGCCATCGGATGTCTTGACAGAATGAAAGGCTGACTAGTCGCATACCGGAAAACGAAATAAACATCGAAAACATAGAGCAACTACTTTAAGGGCAATGACTATAATACATGAAAACAGCGGCGCATGAAACAAATGGTTCCTTTTTAACAACGTTCCAATTGTCTAATGCACCCACAGCGTACAACATACATACCTCAATGAGTATACACACAATAGTAAATCAACGTCCCGCTACCAGAGACAGTTAAAACATCGAAAGAAATAGTATCATCAGGCATGCTTACCATATTCCATAGGCGAATAGTCGTCGGGGAGACACGGGCTGGGCGGCGGTGGCCGTTCTTCGGCAGCCGGCTCTGTGGGAACATGGACAGGCTTAACAAACATGTCAGTACAGAACAAAACACCCAAACCAAGAACAACCGATAACTACACAACAGGAAAACATGACATAATGCGAAATCAGTGAGGCAGGCATGCACTCCAACGATAAACACCAAAAAGCAAGCACCGCAAACGAGCGGGGGTGGATGACGGGCTTAAATGAATTCCTTCAATGTTTAAATCATTGTGTAGCCTGCTAATGAACACACGATATATAAACACACACAGAAAGAGGTGCGCAAAAGCTGTCGTCGGAGAATATGCGGCACGAAACAAGAGACATAGTTGTGATACACTTACCGCAGTCCATAGGCCCGGGAGGCGGTCTGAAGACGGAGACGAGCTGGGGGGAGGGGGGGGGGGGGCGACTGCGGCTCGTAAAGGGTCAACGCCGCCTTCTCCTTCTTCTGGTGCTTCTGCTTCTTCTCCTTGCGTTGCTTCTTTTTCCTCTTCTCCAAGCCCCTGTCGGCCGAGTCAGCACAGTGGCGTCGTCGCTCACAGTCAGCACGCTGCAGTGGCCGCTGCCAGGCTGCCAGCCGCTCCACCATGGCCTGGGAATTGCATGTCATAAGCGAACGGTGACGGTGGTGCGACAGCCTGCACAATCGGCACGCCAGCTGTGGAGAGCACTTACCGGCATGCGCAGCAGCCACGCCTGGAGGCCCAGGTTGTTGCTGCCGATGGCCACATAGGTAATCAACTGCGACAGGCACCGGATGACAGATTTAAGCGTCCCGGCTGTCATGGCGTGCGCTCGTTGCTGCCTCTGGAGTCAGCCGTTGGCCTCCCCCATGGCCAGCCGGGGACCGGCGAGGGTTGTCATAATGTGAGGCATCATGATGTGCTCAGTCCTGCGGCCTTGCAGCAGCGCCGGCAGCAGGAGACGGATCTGCAAACAGAGGCTGCATTACGCACTGCAATTACACGACAGCCGGCCGCCAGCCTCATCTCGCTCTGGCGATGCAGCCATATCCGTACCCGAGCAGCTATACCTTAAACAGCGACTCGTTGCGGCGAAAAACAATTGAATGCCTTTTATGTCAGAATCGCTTCGTATCTCTAAATAAACGCGCGATATAAGAAACGCATACAGAACAGCGCTCATGAAATGTCAACAGAACGGCCGTCACATAACACGATATAATCATCATACACTTACCGCACTCCAGGAGTCCGTGCGGCGGGTTTGCAGCCAGAGGCGGGCTGCGCGACGGCGGCAGCGGGCCGTCACTTCAAACGTTCTTTTTTCTCCTTCTTTAATCACACGCTCTTCCCGTCCGGTCCGTCTGTGAGCAAATAAGCGTGCTCTTGAAATAGGCAGGTACCAAACACAGGGGCCAGCAGCGCACAACCAATAAGTACCTTTCTTGAACACATGACATAACGGCACATTAGTCATACTTGCATGCAATTTACGTGTACACGTCACAAAACAGGCACCGTACACGAACGTGGTTAAATTACGGCCTTAAACAAACGCCTTCGAAGTTTGAATCACCTTGTAGCCAGCTAATGAACAAACGATACACAAAACTGTGGAAAAAGTGGGCATTGCCTATCGTAACATATCGGTTGAATCACGGGTTAATCGAATGTCTTCCAAGCATGGATCACTTTGTGAACAGCTAATAAATAAACGATGCACAAAAGACACGGAGAAAAAGCGCGTATAAGCTATCGTAAGAGAGCACATGAGAAGGAACAAAATGATCAAACACACCAAACTCGAGAGTCCCGAGCAGCAAGCTAGGCGACGGCGGTGGCGGGTGGCTGGAACAGCTCTTCACTATCTTCCAGGCGCCTTTAAAAAAGGCGCCAAGACACGTCACTGTCTTCTGAGCTTGTCATCGGTGGTCTCTTTTGGTAGTTCTGTGGTGTCTTCTTTTGGCCCTCTTCTCTTCCCTTCTTCTTCTCGTCTTCTCCGGTGAAGAGTGTGGGTGCGGCGTCATGTGTGCCCGCCCAGTGCACTTGGTGCCGGGACCGTACCGTGCGCCGCGCACCCGGTTGATCAGAGACCGTTATGTCAAGCCTAATTGCGTTTGTTACATGCTTAACACTTGAAACCGCGACAATTATCATAAAATGCCTTCATTACACCTGCCAGTGTCCGTATAGCCGCATGTTTGATCTATACGATGGCTGTATGTTTCGCAATCATAACGAAGTTAAATCTGGGGGCAATTGGTCACCATGGTGGTAATTGCAAGCGAAAAACGACAAAAAAGGTCATGCCTGGGTTAGGATCATCCCAACCGACGATGTCGCGCCACACCACGTGACAGTACCACGTCACTGAGCCACGCCCACAGTGGCACACTGTACGGTTGATTGTAACGCGTAGAGGGGAGTTGATACGGTCAAACTTATTTGAATACCAACGGGCGATTTTACGCGCGCTCATGGGCTAAAGGGCGCGAATACAGACTATGGCGGCTGTGCAGGGCACGTTGCATCAAGTCGACATAAATTAAAACGCGTCTTAAAGCAATCAGACACATTACGATAGGCGCCTTAAAACCCGGTCCTTGTTGGGTAACGGTGATAAGTTCAGCAGGATTTCTAGCGTCGCAGCCATGATTAACATGCTTGCTGGCGTTCGCTGGCGTTCATCACATTTTAACATGCAGCGCAATTTTGCCGTTATGCTTTGTAATGCGTTTGTAACGGTTTTCCCTTGTTTAGGTGGATGTGGGTTCTTTTTATACTAAATTGATTAACAGTTTGGTTTACTTGGACACAATCCCATGCAAGCGAGACGGTGCTGGCGGTCCCGCCCTTCAACAATTGCAACGAACGCTCTTTCCATTGCGGGAGTTGCATACACAGCCACGTATCAACCCTGCACACCATTCATCTACAGGATAGGCATTTAGCCATAGCTCCCAACGCAGTTCTAACTTAAGTTGACTTAGTGTTATGGCAGGACTTTGATCCAGACTGGCCTTAGTGACCGGACAGGATCCTTACATTACGTTTAAATTGTTATGTAGACGACATACTGCCATCACTACCGACATGATCGCAGGGCTTCGCAGCTGGTAAAGTGCACTTGCGAGTAACATTATGCATATGAATGAAGCAGTGTTAAAGCTTTATTCCTCAAAGAGCACAGAAGAAAAGGAAGAGATACATGTGGCATTTCGACAACATACCTTTATCTAAAAGAAAATCGGTAACAAATTAAAAATGACTGCCGATCCTATTCAACTTTTCAAGTGTTTTTTTTCGAGGCAAGCCACAGTTTTTACAGATCACTAACATGCAGGGGATCACACAAGAAGCAATTGTCGATCATTTTTTTATGGTACAGTGCACATCTAACTGGGAATTAAAATACACGAAAAATACGTGTGCATGCAAATGAGTCCAATTTAACAGGCAGCACGCATAACACATCATTCACTTCCGCAGGCGATTTTAAGTAAATAAGCATCTCGCATCACACATCACTTTTACATGCAAACGACTTCAACTAAACAGACATCGTGTATCAAGCGTCCCACCAAGCGATACATGACAGCGAACTTAAGCCAGGATGCATAACACGTCAAGACACTAGTCACATTCACATCATCGTTTATGACGATTCCTGAACTTAAAGACTGGTCGCCAACTTCTCATCAAAATAGATTCACCATTTCTCCTGTCTGGATGATCTCGTGCTTTGAAGATAATTTTGAGCTTGAAAAGGGTTAAAGAGTCCATGCTTCCCTGGATTTTAGCCTCAGCGTGTTCTCTCAAAAGATGGTCGCCGAAAAGGTTCGTTTTTATTCTCTGTTTCGTTTTGAGCATCTCGCAGGTATTCATTGCAACTCAAACGAAAAGGGCGCATGGACTCCCCGACATAGATTATGTACCTCCCATGTCTACACAGTTTTGCACAGTTTACACTTGGTTTCGTAAACCACATTTCTTCGCGCGCAAACCACCTGAAACCCAGGCATGCATATATGACACATATCACACCACGGGCACTTAGGCTTCGAGATAAGATATTAAACCAGAGAGTTATTTAGCTTCTTGTCGTTCTAAGCTGTGCGTACGCGCAGCTTCGCCTTTCTAAAGATATGTTGGATTTTTCAAAGTAAGTGTTCACCGATGTCACGTAGTGTTAAGCCAATTCATTTACCCAATCCAGCCTTAACAGTGGAGCATACAGAAAAGGGGTCCACATTTGGATACGCCAGGGACGGTAGAACAGAGGAACAATCGCACAACGTTAGAAACGGAGCTGTGATCAAGCCCACCAATTCTGGTATAATTCTATACGGCGAATCTGCGCATGCAGCCTCTACTTAGCACGATATAATTCGAAACATGCTTCACAGGGTTCTAAACAACTTATCAAGCAGTAAAAAGACACAAGAAACATGAGCAAAACATAGACTTTAATGTTGCACAATGGACATTCTCCACGACCTTAAGGTTAAGTGCTAGAAGAGGTCAAAACATTCAGAGCACGTAGGAATACATTTGGTAAGCAGGTTAACAGATGGGCCCCGACAGGAACGTAGGACCCTAGGCAAGTGACAGAATTAGTAACGCCCTAGACCAACGTGGAGGGCCATGAGCATATCGCGAGTGTGTCGGTAGGTGAACCGAAACCAACGTAAAGGCCCCCGAGCAACCCAGAATACCCGGGTAGCTAAACATATGGCTCCCCGTCTATAGCCACAAAGCGTTTCTGGAGACTGAAAACAAATACGCAGAAGGCCTCTGATCGACAAGAACGCCCCGGCACGCCAGCAGGAACAGCACAGCAACAGTGCGGGGCCCTCCGAGCAAAAACACAGTAGTCAAGGCTACCGTGGAAAGCTCCTTAACGATCGAAACGACCTTCCAAGTGGACATATAGGTCCCATGAAACAGCATAGGACCCTGGGCAATGTAATAAGGTTTATAATTTTCCATTGACGTTTTTCAAATTGAATATTTTTTCTCTGTTCTCTTAGGCCAATCGCTTTCGCTTGCAAATGTCCTTGGTGGCCTGGGAGTTCAGAGAAATTTTGTTGTTTTGTGTTTGAAGAAACTGCATCTGTTCGGCCAGCTATGGGACCCTTTCGGGGCCCGAGGAGGCCACGGCCCAGTGACCACTCTCTCTGGATCCACCCCTGACTCATTACCGGGAGAACCAAAATACCGGTAGAATTGTTTTTTGTTTCAGTTACACATTGCGACATTTACCATTAAAACGAAGAACACCGGGTCAACCGAAAAAGTGGCTGCAATCTGATTATGTTTGTTTCGAGGGAGGCTCTCCCAGGCGATGTGGTTCACGTCACAACCGGACAACTCGTAGGTACCGGCTGGGCTGCGGCCCCGTCTAAATACATGGAGCGTATGTCCAGAGCCGACAAAAGCGACGGGACACCGACTGGCTTTCCCTGGTCACTGGCTTCAAGGTCAATTGTGGCATGGCAACACCAAAAATGACCCTTATTTTGCAATATCATGAGACATTCAATGTCAAAAGTTGGGCCAAAGGACTGAGAACTCGATATCACCCAAAAATTACCGGCCGATTTTCAACTTGCAAATGTCAGAATATTCAACACAGAACAAAGTAGCGTCCGTCCAAAAGTCCTGATCTCTCAAGGTCACCCTTCAAGGTAAAAAACGAGCTCAAAGAACTGGGAGCTCCGCATCACCCAAAAATTACCGGCCGATTTCTAACTTACGGACATCAGAACATTCATCACAGAAAGAGCCAGCCTCCGTCAAAAAGTCCTGATCTCTAAAGGTCACCCTTCAAGGTCAAACGCAAGCTCAAAGGACGGGGAACTCCATATCACCAAACATTTACTGGCCGATTTTTAGCTTACCAAGATCAAAACATTCATCATAGAAAAAGCTAGCGTCCGTCACAAAGTCATGGCGTCTCAAGGTCACCCTTAAAGGTCTGACGCGGCCTCAAAGCACAGGTAACTACTTCATATCACCCAAAAATTACCGGCTGATTTTAAACTTAAAAACATCAAAAATAAAGACCACAGAAAGAGCTAGCGTCCATCAAAAGGTCCACATGTCTGGAGGTCACCTTTCAAAGTCAAACGCAGGGTCAAAGGACAGGGAATTCTGTATCACCCAAAAATTACCAGACGTTTTTTAACTTACAAACTTCAGAATCTTCATCACAAAAAGAGCTAGCGTCAGTCAAAAATTCCTACCTCTCAAGGTCATCCTTCAAGGTCAAGCGCGGGGCCAAACGACAGGGAAGACCATATTACCCAGCAAATTAACAGCCGATTTTTAACTTACAATAATCAAAACATTCAACACAAAAAGGGCCAGCGTCCGTCAACAAGTCCTGACCTCTGAACGTCACCCTTCAATCAGGCTGAGTCAGTCAAGTCAGTCAGCCAGCCTGCTCACCCTGGCCTCGGGCACCGAAGAGGCGGCGATGCCAGTGACGTGGCTGGGCCGGCCGGCGCAGAGGACCATGAGCACTGTCATCAGATCGTCACGCGCTTGGCGGGCCTCGGCCGGCAGTGGCGGGAACTCGCCGACCGGCGGGCACTCCGCCAGAGCGGTGACGTACTCGGACTGTCAGTCAAAAGACGGCTGATGAAATGCAAGACTGACACGATGTCATCCAGCCACGACCACGCCAGCACAATGCGCACCGAACAATGACAGCAGCTGGGCTAAGACGGGACACGGACGGTACTGACACATATATCACGGGACAAGCGCAATACGTGAACATTACTCCCAACCGCATAGCGGCAGACAATCTCTTACGCTCAGGAAGCGCTGCTGGACTTGCACGTCGACGGAACGTGCCGCCTGGGCTTCGTGGTGCCGGCACTGCTCCAAATCGTCACGTTTCATCGAGCGCTGCCATGCCGTCAGCCGCTTCTGCATGGCCTGTGAATTGCGTGTCATTAGCGAACGGTGACGATGACGTGACAGACTGCACAATCGACACATCACCTGTTGATGGCACTTACCGGCATGCGCGGCAGCCACGCCTGCATACCAAGATTTTCGCAGTCTATTGCGCTGTAGGTGATATGCTGGGACAAGCAGCGAATCGAAGATTTTAGCGTGATTTTAGATTTTTGCCGATTTTAAACTTGCAAACATCAGGATATTCACCACAGAAAAACTAGCGTCCGTCAAAAAGTTCTGACCTCTCAAGGTCATCCTTTAATGTCAAATGTGGGTTCAAAGGATGGGGAGCTCCATATCATCACAAAATCACCGGCCAGTTTTAAACTTGCATGCATTATGATCTTCACCCCAGAAAATTGTAGCGTCCGTCAAAAAGTCCTGGCCTCTCAAGGTCATACTTCAATGCCAAATGTGGGCCGATATCACCATGCAGGTTGACCTTAAAAAATATGACTTTGACGAACGCTGGATATCACCAATGTTAATGTTCTAACGCTTAACGAGTCGAAATAAGATGGTAGCTTTAAGCGATCTTGAGTTCTCCGTCCTTTGAATCCGCGTTTTACTTTCAAGGGTGACCATGAAAGATCAGGACATTTTGACGGACGTTAGCTCATCCGCTTGTGAATACTTTGATGCTTACATTTTTGAAATCGGCCAGTACTTTAAGGGTGATTTAGAGTTCCCGTCCTTTCAGACCGCGTTTGACATTGAAGTCTAACCTTGAGGCCAGGACTTTTTGGCGGACGCTACATCTTTCCGTGGTGAATATCATAATGCGTGCAAGTTTTAAACCGGCCGGTGATTTTGTGATGATATGGAGCTCCCCATCTTTCAGCCCACGTTTGGCCCTAAAGGATGACCTCGAGAGGTCAGGACTTTTTGGCAGACGCTACATCTTTCCGTGGTGAATATCATAATGCATGCAAGTTTTAAACTGGCCGGTACTTTTGTGATGATATGGAGCTCCCCATCCTTTCAGCCCACGTTTGGCCATAAAGGATGACCTCGAGAGGTCAGGACTTTTTGGTGGATGCTACTTCTTTCTGTGGTAAATATCATGATGTTTGAATGTCTAAAATCGGCTTCTAATTTCTGTGCGATATGGAATTCCCCGTGCCTTTGTAGACTGATTTTAACACGCGCCCGGGTGACAGCTTGGTTACCTTCGGTAGGGTAGGGGTTAATCTGACCCCCTAAGATCTCAGAAACTAAGACAGTTAGAGACACCACATTCACAGGGTGTGTTGACCTGTACGTGAACTCACTTAGAGCAAAGTTTGAAGTCCCTAAGTCACAGTCTTCGGGTCGAATAAGGTCAACGGCTACAATACCAGCAGCTATCTGCAAAAACACACGATGGATGATTTCAAGAGTTTTACCGCACTTAGAAGTATGGAAAACGAATCGAGACTTGGTGTTGACCACCACCAGAGCCTTGCCTAGAGCGAGGCACGCCGCGCGAGAGCGAGCTGAAGAAATATGACTGGAGGTTGGGAGGCGCCACCACCTGCGGTCACATGACTTCCACAAACAAGTGTTTGGCTACAACATCGAAGAGCCCTCAGAAAAGCCAAAATGTTGCACGTGACAGCAAACGGGTGAAGCGAACATGTTGTACGTGACAACTAAACGGGAGCCATTACCCCACAATATCAGATCCCCGAGGTGAAGCAGGCGGTGCAGACCAGCGCCAACGACCCATGAGGAGCCCCCACCCCCCTCGCGGGAGAACGTGCCCCCGGATACACTGACTCCAGTGGAGTGTTGGGACCCGACACGACCCCCGCAACGAGGACCAGACGCCGCCTCCGAACCACCGCCTCTGGGCTGCATTAATGTCTCTACTCCCCACTACTGTCCCTGCTCCGCACCATCGCCCCTGGGCTGCACCAGCGTCTCTGCTCTGTTCCACGGCCTCTGGGCTGCACCACGGCATCACGAGCACGAGCCCAAGACCACCCTTTGCATTGGCTAACTGCACGGCAAGCTCGGGTTACACCGGCGTCCTGTGCTCCTCGCCGCCCTGGCCACGCTCGGCTACTGGCGAGCTGTACGCCAGCCGTGGGCGTCAGCGGCAGCATGGGCTGCAGTGCCGTGCCGGGCTGCACCGGCACTCGATACGCACGTCGACCCCGGCCCGCCACTGACGGCCATACAGCCGGCCGGGCTCCCATGCCTAGCCTTCCGTCCGCTGCTATCAGGGGTGCTCACAGCCAACCCGGCCGATCGGACGGGCACCGCGGGGAGTCGAGCCCCGCACCCGGCCGCAACCCAGCATGGCCACTCGGCCACCGGAGCCCGACCACCGGGCCGCTGTCCCAGCCGGTCCCAGCTGACCTGGCCTGTTCCCAGCCGGCTGGTGGATCTCGCCGCCCCATCAGCCCTGCGCTGTAAGCGGCCAACCACAGGCGGCCGCTGTCGCAGTAACCACGCATCGCCTGCAACAGAACAATCCGACATTGCTTTCGATGACTTTAACCCAAGTGAGAAAAAAACCTAAAAAGGACGTAATCATGTTAGGAAGCTCGGCAAAACAAGTAAAAACTAATTTGTATGGCCTCGGTCAGGGCAAGCCCTAGGACATGGCAACAAAATTTGCCACAGCAGATCTTTATTGGGTGTATGCAGAGCAAATGAGATGCTCGTTTCTATGCTATCAGAAAACAGATCTAAGGCAAACCTTTGGACACAGGCAGTCATGGTGCCTATTGGAGCAGTGAAAAGGGGGATTTACTAGGTTACGTTATAACGGTCAGTCACAATGCCACTGCCCGCTTTAAATGAACATGACGCCCACAGAGTATAGGTGAATAGGGATCATCCCGCATCGAAATAGACGCATCCAGATTTCTCCATAACGGAAGAAGAGAAACGTGATACAATGTTCGTAAGATAAACGTTCTTCGTCGTTGCCTCTTTTGCTACGCTGCAACAACCACTCTCATGCGGCTGTGTCAGTGGCCTGACCGGCCACCAGAGATGGGAGACCAGCTGTCCCGCCGGCCCCCGGCAAGTGGCAGAGCGGGGCGGGACAGCGGCCTGACCGGCCACCAGAGCTGGGAGACCAGCTGTCCCGCCGGCCCCCGGCAAGTGGCAGAACGGGGCGGGACAGCGGCCTGACCGGCCACCAGAGCTGGGAGACCAGCTATCCCGCAGGCCCCCGGCAAGTGGCAGAGCGGGGAGGGACAGCGGCCCGACCGGCTACCAGAGCTGGGAGACCAGCTGTCCCGCAGACCCCCGGCAAGTGG
This sequence comes from Pollicipes pollicipes, assembly GCF_011947565.3. NCBI lineage: Eukaryota > Metazoa > Arthropoda > Thecostraca > Pollicipedomorpha > Pollicipedidae > Pollicipes > Pollicipes pollicipes. The sequence goes on from NW_023597054.1 coordinate 2,186,896, forward strand.
CAGAGCGGGGCGGGACAGCATAAGATTGTGGAGTATACCTAAATAAATCAAGAACGAAAAAAAGTTCCTGCCCGCAGCAAGAATACCGACTACATACGCCTGACTTCTAAGGGAATGTGACCGCCTGGTGGTTCCATAACCTGCAACGTAATGTCATGCCTTCCCTAACCTGCAACATAATGTCATGCGTTTCCTAACCTGCTACCTAATGCCATGCGTTCCCTAGCCTGCTGCGGGAGTTGGGTGACCTTTCGAGTCGACTCTGTGGTCGTCAATCGCTCGCGAGCAATCTGCGCGCAGACCTCTACATCAAAGATTTCCCGAGGGTGACCCAGCTCTGGTCTATGCACGCCAGCACGCCCCCAGCTTACAACGTGAGGTCATCCAATGACCCGTGACCTTCAGCTCGGACGCCCCTGCAGTGGCAGTCTTCAGCCTAATACCGGGAAGATGCCCCGTGCATCGCACACCTCTGTTCGCTATATCACACTGATTTGTGGACTCCCGATTCCCCTGACAGGCAAGTTGCAAACCACGCCCGGCAGTGAAATGCTTTGTCCAGCCCAATAACATCACTTTAAATTGGTGGAGATTAAATCACCTACAGGCGTTGCGAGTTCGAAGGAAACTAGAACAATTTTGATTTCGTGATCGTAATAAACGTAATCCCAAGAATACTAATGCTAGGGGGCAGGCCACTGTAAGCCGAAGAGCCCATCTTCACTGCTTTCATGACCACCAAACCTCTCCGTTCTCTCTAACAGACCAAACGACATCAAAGACATCAAAGCGTGCTGTAATATCAATCACAAAACATGCCACAATACTGTAGATTACGAAACTGTACATGTCTTGAAATGTACGTGAACTTACTTAGCCATCAATAAACGACATCGTTACATGTGGCCCCTCATCAGTCACATCAGATCACGTGTGTGAAAATGACCACTGCACTGCCACGCTTAGCTACATCAAGGACTTAACAAGCCACGTCAATGTGGCTCGTGCTCGTGCCGCCTTGAATATTGGCTTTTGGCCAGAATTCCAAAGCCACAAAATATGTGCCGTTCGGGCTTACATCGTGCTGCCTTCAAACGATCGGAACTGGCCACAGACATTACAACTAGATCCTCCTCAACCGATCTAATCCTAAACAACTGAACTCTGTTACACTTCACGCCACACGAAGGAGACGAATGCTCTCCAAACCCAGTACCTTCACTCTATGCGACGAAGCATGTGATCACTGCCCCATGTATGGATAGACTAATGACCTCGCGAGCTCACTGGTGTATCGCAGGAGAAATGCGAACAAAGCGCGCCGGCAGTAATGACGACCGACGTCCGCAGGCACCCAACGGCCCTTGGCCCAGCGGGCCAAGTTGAGGCCACACGCTGACATGAGCGCAGCTGGCACATTTTTCTGAAAAATCCTTGCTTTTTCAAATCGCCCGCTTTGAATTCCCCTCAGCCTTTTGCGCGGCTCGCCACACGTTACATGATCCGTGGATACCCGAACCGGATATTCCGATCGCAGCGCCGCCTCTGTTGGGCACAAACGCCCGCAGCGCCACCTATACCAATTTACCCCAACGGACGACTGGCTGGTGGGAACGGTGGATCCGAACGTAATTCTTAACCTTAACTTATTTCCCAGCGCTTAACTCACGTTGAAACACCCAGTCAATAAAATAACGTTTTTTATAAAAACTACGAAAACATTCCCAGTGGGGAGCGTGAAATGAAAGTGACCCCATCCAAAACCACCACCAGCGCCGCGTGACACTACCCACGACTGAAACAGGGCTGCACGGGGCGGGCCACGAGGGACGTTTGTTGTCACTATCACCTAATACTTCCTTTCAACGCACTCGTTGGTCTGACCGAGCCCACAACACACGCATTTCACCCACCTACAACGCTCCCAAATGTTTGAGTTTGAGTGATGCGTTTGGGGGCCAACTGCCCCAGACGCATCACCGAGCGAGCCGAACTCCCGATACCTTCCCTGGAAGATTCGGGCTTCAAGGCGCAGTGCGACTACCAAGATCTCTTACTTCCATAACACATGAAGGACTGCCGAAGTGTGTAGATTACTCCCGTAACAACTGAAGGGCTACCAGTGTGTAAAAGAAGAACAATCCTATAACGTGGATATGATATATGACGGGATGATAAAATGAATATGGTAATATTGGGCATGATAAATATTGGGCATTATATGAATATTCGGCATATGTGTGGCAGTACTAAGCAATCTAAGTATTCAGTAATGTCGCAGCACTGCTGCCGGCAAGGCATTTCGTACACGGCGTCACCTGCAGGCAGCGCCACCACTGTAGGCAGCGCCACCACCACAGGTGGCGTGATGAAGCTTATAGGCGGCGCTACTAAAAATGCACCTGCCGCCCACTTCGTTAGATGTCATCGTGCCTTATGCGGTATCAGGACACACTAGGCTCCGACAGCTGTACCTACAATCATTTCCCATCGTGTCATTTAGTTCTTCACGCCGGCAGAAATACTTCCACCTTGTAAAGACCTCCTATGATGAATGGTTTCAAAATGTCTTATATGCCTTTCCTCTACGGCAACAGGCCAGCTCTGCCTACATCCGTTTTCGCTCACGCCGAACCGCCCGCAAACGACGGTCAAGTCACTTGCTGCCCCAGTAACACTTGAACTAACCTCTGCTGTAAAGATACTTGTTTAAGTGCTAGTGCCCTACGCACAACAGCTTAACCCAAAAATAGCCATCTCGGATCAAAGCCCACGCAGCTGTCGAACAGTCCCTTTAATGAAAACGTACGTAACGAAGTTGAGACAAAGATGAGTGATATCGAATAGCACGCCGATATGAGCAAGAGCGAGAAGTCCTAGGGCGAGAAGTGGCCGGGCCAGTTCTCTAGGCCGGGGAGCCCTCAGTCACTACTCGTGGTCGGTGAACAGCTAGTTTCAGGAAGGGCCACCGGCGCTGACAAGAGGGCGACACTGGGACTTTCCAAGCGCGCCTCGGTTCAACGATATGCGGCAGAGCAGTGAGCTCCGGGTAAACACCGAAGCGACCTGGTGTTCCTCTGCAGTCACTCAGTCCAGAGGCCATTAAGACCAGCATAACTCCGGCGTCCGTCTAAACACCGTCAGTCAGCTGCAGCGGAAGAGTGACGACGGAACTCGTCGAGAACCTGTGTCTGCTGTTATGAAAGCATCGGACAGGGAACTCGTCGAGAACCTATGACTGCTGTCATGAACGTAACGGACTGTGAACTCGACGAGGGCCTGTGTCTGCCGAAATGAAAGTAACGGACAAGGAACCCGTCGAGAACCTGTGTCTGCCGCCATGAAAGTACCGACTGCTCGCGAATCGCTCGCCGTGACACTCAATAACCGGATCTGTGCCTCGACGTGGCCCGACACACCGCAGCTCTTGTTGACGCGCATCCACTGCCACTGTTCAGCGGGAAGACAAACTGCGAGCAACCGTGTGGGACACGTCAGGAGACCCTCCCATACGTAACACCGCTGGCCCGACTAGGCCTCTCTGACCGCCCGTGGCCCCCTCCTGATCCGCTGCTGGCATGATATCATGCCTGGTGGTGTCGCCGCTCCTGATCCGCTGCTGACATATCACGCCTGGTGGTGTCGCCGCTCCTGATCCGTTACGACGCACGGCGCCCCGCCGGCCGGCCGTGAGACCGTGATGGCGGTGACGTGCTGCCACCGTCGGCGAACACACGGCTGATGAAATACAGGACATTGACACACCGCGGCTGCACAACCACACCGGCATTGGCGATGTTGACTACCTCGGATACCGAGTGAAACGTGAAGACCGAAGAGGCTGGCGGGTGTGCACTTACCCCTGCGCCTCCGGCTCCGCCGCCGCCGTGCCCACAAGGACGCCGTAGCACACGCCGCTGGCTGTCAGATCGGGGACGTCGACGTCTTGACCGGCCCACCGCCACGCCACCTTGAAGGCCTTGGCGGCGCTGCTACTTGCCAGCGGGCTGCCGCCCGTGGCCATCAAGACCTGTGGAAAGAGACACAGTTGAACCACGCTGGTGAGGGTGCAAAACGCACGTGGTTGACCCTGACAACACTAATCGGTCCGGCGCCTGCCGAACAGCCTTTGCACATACCCGGTCGCTGCTGGTGGCGTCCGGTGTGAGCAGCGCCGGCCGCTTCACTGATGTGAAGTGGAGCAGCCGCAGCCACAGCTTGCTGCTGACAGCCGCCTACAGTGTCGAGGTGGCCGATGTCCTGAATCTGTAATTCTTGATGAGGCCACGCTCTTGGCCATCGAGGTCGACAGTCTACAAGTGTCCACACACATAGCGACTCGTTCAAACCATCACTCCGACAACAGACACGACAGACAGACAGATCGACGCAAGACAAGTGGCGCGCAACAGTGAGTCAGACGTCGGCCAGCCAGCCTGCTCACCCTGGCCTCGGGCACCGAAGAGGCGGCGATGCCAGTGACGTGGCTGGGCCGGCCGGCGCAGAGGACCATGAGCACTGTCATCAGATCGTCACGCGCTTGGCGGGCCTCGGCCGGCAGTGGCGGGAACTCGCCGACCGGCGGGCACTCCGCCAGAGCGGTGACGTACTCGGACTGTCAGTCAAAAGACGGCTGATTACGTGTAAGACTGACACGATGTCATCCAGCCACGACCACGCCAGCACAATGCGCACCGAACAATGACAGCAGCTGGGCGAAGACAGGACACGGACGGTACTGACACATATATCACGAGACAAGCGCCATACATGAACATTGCTCCCAAAGCACGAGATCATCCAGACAGGAAAAACGGTGAATCTATTTTTATGAGAAGTTGGCGACCAGTCTTTAAGTTCAGGACTCATCATGAACGGTTAGGTGAATGTGACTAGTGTCTTGATGTGTTATGCATCCTGGCTTAAGTTCGCTTCCATGTATCGCTTGGCGGGACGCTTGATCCACGATGTCTGTTTAATTGAAGTCGTTTGCAGGTAAACGTGACGTGTGATGCGAGATGCCTGTGTACTTGAAATCGCCTGCGGAAGTAAATGATGTGTTATGCGTGATGCCTGTTAAATTGAACTCATTTGCATGTACACGTATTTTTCGCGTATTTTAATTCCCAGTTAGATGTGCACTGTATCATAAAAATGATCGGTAATTGCTTCTTGTTTGATCCCCTGCATGTTAGTGATGTTAGTGACAGTAGTGTTAGTGACATCGTCGTGCTTCATGGGCTACGCAGCTCAGTTGCGTGTCCTTCTGTCGTGAGCTGCGTTCATATCACGCAAAGATGCAATGCAATATGTGCCGTTATGTTTCAGAGCCGATGCCTGCCTTGGTGGAGATGGCAGTGCCGCCGCCAGCTCCAACGTCGCCGCCAGCTCCAGCGCCGCCACCATCACCGCCTTTACCGCCACCATCGCCGCCCACAGCGTCTACTGGTCCGTGCTAGGTGCGGGTGGCGAGTTGGGTGCCGCCACCATATTCAGATGGTTTGAAGTTTTTGAAAGCAACGAAACAGGAGAAAATAAGAAGGAAAAACCTAGGCTGTTTCAGCACAATGTGACTGACATGGACTGATTTGAAGCGAGCGTACACAAGAGGCTGCGTGACATTGGACTGACCACGTCTGCAAGCAGAGATAACGGGGAGGAAACCAAACTGTCAATCAATTTAGTGTAAAAAGAACCCATATCCACCTAAACAAGGGAAAACCCGTTACGACATTTCAAAGCATAACGGCAATATTGCGCTGCATGTTAAAATGTGTTGAACGCCAGCGAACGCCAGCAAGCATGTTAATCATGGCTGCGACGCTAGGAATCCTGCTAAACTTATCGCCGTTAGCCAACAAGGACCGGGTTTTAAGGCGCCCAGTCGTAATGTGTCGGATTGCTTTAAGACTCGTTTTAATTTATGTCGACTTGACGCAACGTGCCCTGCACAGCCGGCATAGTCTGTATTCGCGCCCTTTAGCCCCTGAGCGCGCTTAAATTCGCCCGTTGGTATTCAAACTAGTTTGACCGTATCAGCATCTCTCTACGGGCCCCTCCATGGACAAGCTGGGGGCCGACGAGGGCCGCCATGATGTTCGGCATCACCGTTTGGTCCGCACGGCGGCCTGGGAGCAGCTCTGGCAGCAGGAGATGGAGCTGCAAACGAGGCTGCATTACGCACCGCCGTGACACGACAGCTGGCCGCCAGCACAACTCTGAGCCCCGCTGCATGGGGCGGATAAGGCGGACGAAGCTAACACAAGATGACACGCAAAACACGAGTGACAACAGATGGCAGCAAGCAGATGGGAAGCAGACCGGCATCGGTGGCACTTGCCGCCCGCATGTGCCGCTGCACCTTCTTCCGGTTGCAAAAGCCACCTCGGACCCCACGCAGGAATGTAACGAAGTGGTCCGAGATGGCCTCAAAGTCCAACCAGTGGCTTTGCGGGCTTGCCCGATGACGTGGGGTCAGCTCGCTCCGCACTGTCGTACGCTTGTTGGAACTGTGGACGGACGGTTCACGATGCCACACCGAACACGCCGAAAAGCCGACATCACGCGATGTTGAGACAGTGAAACGCACGTCCAAACAATGACAGAAACAATGACGCTGGTACCTACCTCATGACTGCCTGCAGGGAAGTGGACCCGAACGTGTCGTGATATATTCACCACAACCGCCGGGCACTGGTGCCGCCCGTCGGTGGCACCGAACGGGCAGCGCCAGCGGGCCTGTGTGCACTTGGGCGCTGGCGGAGGGCAATGGGCCTCGGCGGCTCGCGGGCGTTTAGCCCGCTCTACCGCGCGTGCGGCAAGCTGAAACACAAACAGACTGCTGGGAAGATAAGGCCGACAGCACAGCTGTGGACATGCGTGACGCTTCGACGGCAGAAACATGCACAAGCGAGTGAAGACAAACAACAACCGCACACAGCAGGCAATCCGTCGCCTACCCGCGGGTGCACCATCCTGATGTGCCGTTTCAGGATGGCGTACGTGGTGCCGTCGCACGGCGGTAGGCGGCACGGGTGCCTGTGGCGCTTCCCAGCGCCGCTACGTGCAAGCAGGCCCTGCCGCGGCTTGCACGCTGCAACACAGAATGATCACTTTGCTACGGCTCGGGTAAGCACACGGATATGCCAGCTGCGGCAGAAGCACATTTACATCCAGTCTGCCGCCACACACAGAGAGGACAACTGGTGACGTACCGGGCCGGTCACCCTCTTCCGAGGCCTCCTTCTCCTCTGGCGCTGGTGATGTCGATGCCGACGAGGGGGACGAGGACGGCGCCCAGTCGGGGTCGGCGTCCGCCGCCGGTGGCGCCTGGCTGTCGGCCAGAGCTCCCTCTGTTGGCAGAATTAAGGGCTGAGTAGTCACATACAAAAACGGGAAATAAACATGACAATAACAACTGCATCTCAAGTTCTACGATAGACGGCTAGGAAAATTAAAACATGCATGCATAATGACAAGAACAACTGCATGTCAAATTCTACAATAGACGCTAGGAAGAAACTTAAAGTAATGACGCCATTGAACACGCTTACCGTGCTCAATGGAAGAGTCGTCAAACACGGGGGCGACCAGGTGGACGGCGGAGGCCGTTCGTCAGCAGCCGGCTCTGTGAACAAATATGCACGCTTATGAAGCAACTAAAAAAAGCATACCAGTCAACAATGGATGATCAGTAACCCCTTTAGATGAAAACATATCACATGTGCCATAAATGTCGGCAATCGGATGTCTTGGCAGAATGAAAGGCTGACTAGTCGCCTACCGGAAAACGGAATAAACATCGAAAACATGGAGCAACTACTTTAAGGGCAATGACTGTAACACATGAAAACAGCAGGGCATCAAACGACCCCTACCTTTTTTGACAACTTCCCAATTGTCTAATGCACCCCCAGCGTACAATACGCATACCTCAATGAGCATACACACAACAGTACGTCAATGTACTGCCACCAGAGACGGTTAAAACATGAAAAGAAATAGTATCATCAGGCATGCTTACCGTACTCCATAGGCGAGTAGTCGTCGGGGAGACACAGGCTGGGCAGCGGTGGCCGTTCTTCGGCAGCCGGCTCTGTGGGAACATGGACAGGCTTAACAAGCACGTCAATACAGAACAAAACAACCAAACCAAGAACAACGGATAACTACATAACGGGAAAACATGACGCAATGCGACATCAGTCAGGCAGGCATGCACTCCAACGACAAACACCAAAAAACAAGCACCGTAAACGAGCAAGGATGAATGACGGGCTTAAATGAATGCCTTCAATGTTTAAATCGCTGTGTAGCCTGCTAATGAACACACGATACATAAACACACACAGAAAAAGGTGCACAAAAGCTGTCGTCGGAGAATATGCGGCACGAAACAAGAGACATAGTTGTGATACATTTACCGCAGTCCATAGGCCCGGGAGGCGGGCTGAAGACGGAGACGAGCTGGGGGGAGGGGGGGGGGGGGCGACTGCGGCTCGTAAAGGGTCAACGCCGCCTTCTCCTTCTTCTGGTGCTTCTGCTTCTTCTCCTTGCGTTGCTTCTTTTTCCTCTTCTCCAAGCCCCTGTCGGCCGAGTCAGCACAGTGGCGTCGTCGCTCACAGTCAGCACGCTGCAGTGGCCGCTGCCAGGCTGCCAGCCGCTCCACCATGGCCTGGGAATTGCATGTCATAAGCGAACGGTGACGGCGGTGCGACAGCCGGCACAATCGGCACGCCAGCTGTGGAGAGCACTTACCGGCATGCGCGGCAGCCACGCCTCGAGGCCCAGGTTGTCGCTGCCGATGGCCACATAGGTAATCAACTGAGACAGGCACCGGATGGCAGATTTAAGCGTCCCGGCTGTCATGGCGTGAGCTCGTTGCTGCCTCTGGAGTCAGCCGTTGGCCTCCCCCATGGCCAGCCGGGGACCGGCGAGGGTTGTCATAATGTGAGGCATCATGATGTGCTCAGTCCTGCGGCCTTGCAGCAGCGCCGGCTGCAGGAGACGGATCTGCAAACAGAAGCTGCATTACGCACTGCAATTACACGACAGCCGGCCGCCAGCCTCATCCCGCTCTGGCGATGCAGCCATATCCGTACCCGAGCAGCTATACCTTAAACAGCGACTCGTTGCGGCGAAAAACAATTGAATGCCTTTTATGTCAGAATCGCTTCGTATCTCTAAATAAACACGCGATATAAGAAACGCATACAGAACAGCGCTCATGAAATGTCAACAGAACGGCCGTCACATAACACGATAGAATCATCATACACCTACCGCACTCCAGGAGTCCGTGCGGCGGGTTTGCAGCCAGAGGCGGGCTGGGCGACGGCGGCAGCGGGCCGTCACTTCAAACGTTCTTTTTTCTCCTTCTTTAATCACACGCTCTTCCCGTCCGGTCCGCCTGTGAGCAAATAAGCGTGCTCTTGAAATAGGCAGGTACCAAACACAGGGGCCAGCAGCGCACAACCAATAAGTACCTTTCTTGAACACATGACATAACGGCACATTAGTCATACTTGCATGCAATTCACGTGCACACGTCACAAAACAGGCACCGTACACGAACGTGGTTAAATTACGGCCTTAAACAAATGCCTTCGAAGTTTGAATCACCTTGTAGCCAGCTAATGAACAAACGATACACAAAACTGTAGAAAAAGTGGGCATTGCCTATCGTAACATATCGGTTGAATCACGGGTTTAATCGAATGTCTTTCAAGCATGGATCACTTTGTGAACAGCTAATAAATAAACGACGCACAAAAGACATGGAGAAAAAGCGCGTATAAGCTATCGTAAGAGAGCACATGAGAAGGAACAAAATGATCAAACACACCAAACTCGATAGTCCCGAGCAGCAAGCTAGGCGACGGCGGTGGCGGGTGGCTGGAACAGCTCTTCGCTATCTTCCAGGCGCCTTTTAAAAAGGCGCCAAGCCACGTCGCTGTCTTCTGAGCTTGTCATCGGTGGTTTCTTTTGGTAGTTCTGTCGTGTCTTCTTTTGGCCCTCTTCTCTTCCCTTCTTCTTCTCGTCTTCTCCGGTGAAGAGTGTGGGTGCGGCGTCATGTGTGCCCGCCCAGTGCACTTGGTGCCGGGACCGTACCGTGCGCCGCGCACCCGGTTGATCAGAGACCGTTATGTCAAGCCTAATTGCGTTTGTTACATGCTTAACGCTTAAAATCGCGACAATTATCATAAAATGCCTTCATTACACCGGCCAGTGTCTGTATGGACGCATGTTTTATTTACACGATAGTCGTATGTTTCGCAATGATAACTAAATTAATTGTTTTTATGGCAATTTATGGCCATGGTGGTAATTGCAGGCGAAAAGCGACAAAAAAGGTCATATCTGGGTTTGGATCATCCCAACCCACGATGTCGCGCCACACCACGTGACAGTACCACGTCACTGAGCCACGCCCACAGTGGCGCACTGTACGGTTGATTGTAACGCGTAGAGGGGAGTTGATACGGTCAAACTTATTTGAATACCAACGGGCGATTTTACGCGCGCTCATGGGCTAAAGGGCGCGAATACAGACTATGGCGGCTGTGCAGGGCACGTTGCATCAAGTCGACATAAATTAAAACGCGTCTTAAAGCAATCAGACACATTACGATAGGCGCCTTAAAACCCGGTCCTTGTTGGGTAACGGTGATAAGTTCAGCAGGATTTCTAGCGTCGCAGCCATGATTAACATGCTTGCTGGCGTTCGCTGGCGTTCAACACATTTTAACATGCAGCGCAATATTGCCGTTATGCTTTGAAATGTCGTAACGGGTTTCCCTTGTTCAGGTGGATATGGGCTATTTTTATGCTAACTTGATTGACAGTTTGGTTTCCTCCCCGTTATCTCTGCTTGCAGACGTGGTCAGTCCAATGTCATGCAGCCTCTTGCGTACGCTCGCTTTAAATCAGTCCATGTCAGTCACATTGTGCTGAAACAGCCTAGGTTTTTCTTTCTTTTTTTCTACTGTTTCGTTGCTTTCAAAAACTTCAAACCATCGAATACGGTGGCGGCACCCAACGCGCCACCCGCACCAGCACGGACCAGTAGACGCTGTGGGCGGCGATGGTGGCGGTAAAGGCGGTGATGGTGGCGGCGCTGGAGCTGGCGGCGACGTTGGAGCTGGCGGCGGCACTGCCATCTCCACCAAGGCAGGCATCGGCTCTGAAACATAACGGCACATATTGCATTGCATCTTTGCGTGATATGAACGCAGCTCACGACAGAAGGACACGCAACTGAGCTGCGTAGCCCATGAAGCACGACGATGTCACTAACACTACTGTCGTCACTAACATGCAGGGGATCAAACAAGAAGCAATTACCGATCATTTTTATGATACAGTGCACATCTAACTGGGAATTAAAATACGCGAAAAATACGTGTACATGCAAATGAGTTCAATTTAACAGGCAGCACGCATAACGCATCATTCACTTCCGCCGGCGATTTCAAGTAAATAAGCAATCTCGCGTCACACATCACTTTTACATGCAAACGACTCAACTAAACAGACATCGTGTATCAAGCGTCCAACCAAGCGATACATGACAAGCGAACTTAAGCCAGGATGCATAACACGTCAAGACACTAGTCACATTCACATCATCGTTTATGATGATTCCTGAACTTAAAGACTAGTCGCCAACTTCTCATCAAATGGATTCACCATTTCTCCTGTCTGGGTGATCTCGTGCTTTGAAGATAACTTTGAGCTTGAAAAGGGTTAAAGAGTCCGTACTTCCTTGGATTTTAGCCTCAGCGTGTTCTCTCAAAAGATGTCGCCGAAAAGGTTCGTTTTAATTCTCTGTTTCGTTTTGAGCATCTCCACAGGTATTCATTGCAACTCAACGAATAGGGCGCATGGACTCACCGACATAGGCTATGTACCTCCCATGTTTTTCGCACAGTTTACACTTGGTTTCGTAAACCACATTTCGTTGGCGTGCAAACCACCTAAAAACCCAGGCATGCATATATGACACATATCACACCCCGGGCACCTAGGCTTCGAGATAAGATATTAAACTAGAGAGTTATTTTAGCTTCTTGTCGTTCTAAGCTGTGCGTTACGCGCAGTTTCGCTTTCTAAAGATATCTTGGATTTTTCATAGCAAGTGTTCACCGATGTCAGGTAGTGGTAAGCCAATTCATTTACCCAATTCAGCCTTAACAGTGGATCATACATGAAAAGGGGTCCACATTTGGATACGCCAGTGACGGTAGACAGAGGAACAATCGCACAACGTTAGAAACGGAGCTGTGATCAAGCCCACCAACTCTAGTATAATTCTGTACAGCGAATCTGCGCATGCAACCTCTACTAGCACAATATAATTCGAACTGTGCTTCACAGGGTTCCTAAACACTTATCGAGCAGTAAAAAGACACAAGGAACATGGAGCAAAACATAAGACTTTAATGTTGCACAATGGATATTCTCCACGACCTTAAGGCTAAATGTTAGAAGAGGTCAAAACATCCAGAGCACGTAGGAATACATTTGGTAGGAAGCGGAAACACGCCCTGTCAACCGACAGGTTCTTAACGCTACCTTACATAGTGAGGACTCGCTTTTGAAAGTCAAACACATCGTTAGGAAATTCAAAAACTGCGTGTACGCATAGCTTGGAAGAACAAGAAGCCAAAAAAGTCTAAGGTGAAATATCCTATTCTCAACGCCTAAGCGCCCGAGGGACAACAAATGACCTTTATGGAAGTCTAGGTTTCAAGAGATTTGCACGAAAAACAGCGGGGTTTACGAAATTAACCCGCGCCCGGGTAACCGGTTGAATACCCTTCGCTCGGGTGGGAAAGGGTCAATTTGAAACCCTGAGATCTCAGCAACTAAGGGAGCTAAAAACACCAAATTCACAGAATGTGTCCTGCACGTCAACTCAATTCGGTCGAAGTTTGAGGTTCCCTGGTGATGACATCTGGATCAAAAAGGTCAAACAAGGCAAAATCCAGCTTGGCCTCTGAAGGATCCTAGAACCTAGAAAAACTGGTACTAAGCAAAAGGTCACATGCGCATTGAGATATTGACCTGGTTTGACCTTTTGAAAATCATTGCGACCAAATCACACGAGACTGGCCTGGAGTTTTCCATTTGATTGCGACGAAGATCACACTAGGCAGTATTGAACTAAAGCAAATGTTCACCTGGGTCATTTTAGGTCACTACCTATTCTGACCTTTAAACAGTCCATGAAAGGTGTATAATGCAGTTTCTGTAGTCAATAAATTCGAAATGAGGGCCAAACTACCCCATACAACAAGCCGTAGAGTAATAAAACCGGTTGGTTTTTTCCTTGGTCTGACCCTCATAACTGACCTAAGGTCAATTTAACTTGTTTAATCAATTGTCTTATTTGTCTTATGTCAATTATTTAATCTTAAGAAAGTATCTCAAAGAAGTATGGCTTCGTTTAACACTCCGTTGTTGGATCAGAGTGAACGATTCCCTAGAGATTGCCTTCGATGAAACCATGACCTAACTTTAACCTGCCATAGGTCAACGACCTTACAAGCTGCATCTCAATTTTTGACGCCAGACAAACCGCTAAGCCACGCCATTCCAAAACCATTCCGGAAAACCTTCCGGGGGGGGGGGATCAATTTAACCCCTACCCGAGCGCGTGGCAAGTGTCAACTAAACTTCAACTTTTTTAACCTTAAACTTAGTGCTTGAAAATATAATGAACATATGCGAGATGCCAAAATTAAAACAGAGAATATCATTTTCGGCAACCATCTACGGATAGAACACGCTCGGCTGAAATCCGGGGAGATACGGACCCTTCACCTGTTTTAGAGCTCGACGTCACTACATACAGAGTACGACCTCCATCCGGCCATTCGGACCTTTCGGGCCCGACCCAGTGTGGATGGTCCCTAAAGATGGAGTGTACCCGAGCGGGTTATCACATGGCCCCAACAGGAGCGTAAGGCCAATCTCTCAATCATCAAGCAATTAGCTTTATCTGCCTATGAACTCTTTACTTTCGCCAGCAACCGTTCTTGGTGGCCTGTGGGCCCAAAGACGTCCCAAGGGAGTTGCGTGTAACGTTTTGTTAGAAAACTGCGTCCGTTCGGCCAGTTGTGGGCCTCCTGAGAGCCTATAGTCCTTCAGCATGGTTCATGGTGGGCATGGTCCCGTGCCTTCCCCTCCACGTCCGTCTCCGCCACCGGCTCGAGCAGCTTAATAGATGGGGCCCGCCAAAAACATAGGGCCATCCATTCCAATAAGAAGTAACCAAAACACAGCATGGAGAGCCTCGGAACGGTGGATGTGCCCGGGCAGGTAACAGATGGGGCCCCCGACAGAAGCGCGGGGCCAGTTCCCGAGCAGGTTATTACATAGGGCCCCCGTCAAGAGCGCAGGGACCTCCATTCAAATTGGAAGTCATCAAGACCCAATGAAGACGGCCCCCGAATGATAAGTGTGTCCATGCGGCTGAACAGATAGGGCTTCTAACAAGAGCGTGGGGCGTTCCATTCAAAGAGAAAGCACTTAAGACCCAATGTGATGGCCCCAGAACGATGAGATGCACCCCAGCAGCTTATCAGAAGAGTCCCGAAGAGAGCATAAGGCCCTCCATTCAAATAAAAAGTACCCAAAACCCAGTGCGGAGGGCCCCGAAAGATGGAGTGTACCCAAGCAGGTTATCAGATGGCCCAGAAAGGGGCGCAGGGCCCAAAATTCAAACGCCAAGACTCAATGTGCATGGCTCCCGAAAAATCCCACTTTGGCCGAACAGGTTAACAGAGGGGACCCCCGACTAGTGCATAGGGCCCCATTCAAATAGGATGTCCCCAAGACCCAATGAAGAGGGCCCCCGAAATATCGAGTGTATCCGAGCAGCCTACCACATGGCCTTGACAAGGGCGCACGGCCCTACATTAAAGTACCAATGTGCAGGGCCCCTAACAATCCAGTGCGCCGGAGCAGGTTAACAGATGGGCCCCGACAAGTGTGCAGCGCCGTCCATTCAACAGAAAACACCCAAGACCCAAGTTGGAGGGCCCCGACCGACTGACCGTGCATAAGCAGGTTACAGATGGGCCCCCACAAGAACGTAGGACCCTAAGCAAGTAACATAGAATTGGCAACGCCCTAGACCAACGTGGAGGGCCATGGCATATCGCGAGTGTGTCGGTAGGTGACCGAAACCAACGTAAAGGGCCCCGAGCAACCGAGAATACCCGGGTAGCTAAACATATGGCTCCCCGTCTATAGCCCAGAGCGTTTCTGGAGACTGAAACAAATCCGTAGAAGGCCTCTGATTGTCAAGACGCCCCGGCACGCCAGCAGGAACAGCACAGCAACAGTGCAGGCACCTCCGAGCAAACGCAAAGCAGTCAAGGCTAACGTGGAAAGCTCCTTAACAATCGAAACGACCTTCCAAACGGGCATATAGGTCCCCGGAAACAGCATAGAACCCTGGGCAATGTAATAAGGCTTATAATTTTCCATTAACGTTTTTAAATTGAATATTTTTTCTCTGTTCTCTTAGGCCAATCGCTTTCGCTTGCATATGTCCTTGGTGGCTGGGAATTCAGAGAAATTTTGTTGTTTTGTGTTTGAAAAACTGCATCTGTTCGGCCAGCTATGGGGCCCTTTCGGACCCAAGGAGGCCATGGCCCTGTGACCACCCTCTCTGGATCCACCCCTGACTCATTACCGGGAGAACCAAAATACCGGTAGAATTGCTTTTTGTTTCAGTTACACATTGCGACATCCATTAAAA